>NC_056739.1:81601942-81766942 GCF_019279795.1 Protopterus annectens | reverse complement strand
ACATAACTTCTAAATGTTAAGTTGTCAATCTCGCCTTCATTCTTGCTGGATGGGACCAAGCGTCCTAGCACCTCTATCCTGGGTGGCTCAATGGAACAGACTCTTGAGAACGGTGGAACCAAAATTTGCTCTGTCTCTGGAGACCAAATCTAATTTGTAATGTGAAACAAAGGTATGAGGAGAGGCCCATGTGGCTGCTGCACAAACAGTGTCTATTGGAAGTCTAGCTTGAAAAGCTGTAGATGTAGCTAGAGCTCTGGTAGAATGGGCTTTTGGGTTACAAACCAACTCTTTGCCTCTGAGCTGATAAATGTAAGTAATCACAGAAGACAGCCACCTAGATAAAGTTACCTTAGAAACTGGAAGGCCTTTCCTGTTCCCTGCATAGGATAGAAAAAGTTGATCAGATTTCCTAAACATTTTTGTCTTATCCAGATAATATCTGAGCTGACGGTGAACATCGAGATAATGTAACTTTTGTTCAGCTCTATCAGAGTAATTCGGGAAAAATACTGGAAGATCAATGGACTGATTTAGGTTAGTCTGAGATGCCACCTTTGGTAAGAAAGATGGATTAGTTCTTACGGATACCCTATCTTTGTGGAATATTAGATAGGGAGGGCGAACACAGAGAGCATGAAGCTCAGATACTCTCCTGGCAGATGTAATGGCAACTAGAAAAAATGTCTTCCAAGAAAGCAATTTCAAAGAACAGGCAGCTGCAGGTTCGAACGAGGGAAGAATCAAGGATGTTAAAATTAAATTTAGATCCCACTGTGGTGGGGGGTCTCTAATTGGAGGTTTCAATAAAAAGATACCTCGAAGGAATGCCTTGCAAAGTTTATGTGACATAATGTTGTGGTCCAAAAAGCCTATATGAAAATTTGAAATGGCTGCCAGTTGAACTTTCACTGTGGAAGAAGAGGATCCTGAATTAAAAATGTCAGCTAGGAAGTCCAATACCGAATGAATTGGAGCAGTATAGGGGTCTATGTTCCTAGCTTTTGCCCAGAAAGAGAAACGTCGCAATTTACTAGTGTAGATCTTTCTGGTAGAAGATTTTAGGGAAGCTACTATGATATCCCGTACAGGATTAGAAATCATAGGAAGCCTGGCTAAGGATGGAAGTGGAGCAACCAAGCAGTGAGATTGAGAGAAGGTATGGATTGGTGCAGTTGACCCAACTGGTGGGTCAGAAGATCTGGAACCGGGTCCAGATGCCATGGCTGTACCAAGAGGTAATGATGTAGGAACGGAAGCCATATCTGTCGAGGCCAATAAGGGACAATGAGAATCAACTTGGCTCTCAAGGCGGTTGCTTTCTGAATTAGCTGAGGCATCAGCGGAAAAGGAGGAAAAGCATAAAGAAGTCCCCGGGGCCAATCTTGGGTTAGAGCATCTCTGGGGGGATGGCCTGGAAGGGGGAAGAGAGAGAAGAAGTCTGGGCATTTGCTGTTTTGAGGTGTAGCAAAAAGGTCGCAGCAAGGAAGGCCCCACTTCTGAAAAATCTCTTCCGTCACTGACTGTTTGAGAGACCACTCGTGAGGCATGAGAATAGCTCTGCTCAATCTGTCAGCTATGATGTTGGATTTCCCGGGGATGTGCGTTGCTATCAGAAACCGGTGAGAGGAGATTGCCCATTGCCAAAGTCTGAGAGCCTCTCGACACAGTGGATAGGACTTGGTTCCGCCCTGTTTGTTTATGTACCACACTACGGACATATTGTCCGTTTGGACTGCAACAGTTCCCAGGGGAAGAGAGTCGTTGAGGGCTTGCAACGTTAAAAGCACTGCTCTCATCTCTAGAACATTTATGTGCAGATGGTACTCGAAAGGTTGCCAAGTGCCATGGACCATTCTGCCCTGATAATGCCCCCCCCCCACCCGATCAGGGAGGCGTCTGATGTAACCGTGGCAACCGGGGCAAGAGGAACAAATGGTCTGCCTTGATGGATTTGAGGGGACGATATCCACCAAGTCAGATGTCTTTTGCAAGTTGGAGTTACTATAATCTCGTGACGCATGGGAAGTTGTTGAAAGGACCATTGGATGAATAGCATCCATTGTAGAAGCCGCATGTAAAAGCGGGTGAGGGGAAGAAGTGTTATGGCGGCCGCCATAAGACCCAGTACTTTCAGAGCAAATCTGGCCTGAATTTTGTTGCTGAATAGAATCACTTGGACGTGTCTTTGAATGTCCAAGATCCTTTGGTCTGTCAACCTTGTTTAAAGTTGTACGGTGTCCAATTTTGCACCTATAAAAGTAATATATTGACAAGGCGACAAGGCAGATTTTTCGAAATTTATAGAAATTCCTAGCCCTCTGCAAGTGTGAATGGTGTAATTTCTGGCTTGGAGAAGCTGATGCCTGGTGGTGGCAGTGAGGAGCCAGTCGTCTAGATATGGAAACACCTGGAATCCTTGACATCTCAGGTGAGCCGTAACCACTGCCATGCATTTGGTGAACACTCTGGGGGCTGTAGTGAGTCCAAAGGGCAGGGCTCTGAATTGGAAGTGACTGGTCCCCAGCCGAAAGTGGAAAAATCTTCTGGAGCGTCTGTGAATTTTTATGTGATAGTACGCATCCTGAAGATCTATCGAGCACATCCAATTGTCCTTGCCCAGAAAGGGCAGAATGGACTGAAGCGTGACCATCAGGAATCTTGATTTCTTTACAAACTTGTTGAGTTTGCTCAGATCTAATATTGGTCTCCAGTCCCCTGTCTTTTCTGGAACTAAAAAGAACCTTGAGTAAATTCCGGATCCTATTTGGTCCGCTGGGACTGGCTGGATGGCTCTTTTTACTAGCAGTTTTGATATTTCTAGTACTGCTAGTTCCCTTAGGAATGTCTGGAAGGGTTCCCTTTTGTTGAATTGGGGTTTGAATAAAGGGAATTTTGTAACCCTCGGATATTATTGACTGTACCCATTTGTCTTGAGAAAGGGAAAGCCAGGCTATTGGGTACAGCGATAATTTTCCCCCGACTGCCTCCGAAGGTGGACAATCGGACAACATCTCAGGGATGCTGGAAGGGTTTGTCAGAAAGAGGCTCTCTGCTACCCTGATTCTGCGGACCACCTCTGCCCCTAGGGCGGCGTCTATTATTGTTACCCCCTCTGCCTCTGGGGGTAAAATGACTTTGTGCGTCAGACGTGACTCCTTGAGATTTGCGGAACCACATTTTCCCTCCCTTCTGTCCTTTGGGGTAAGGTCTAGAAGGGGTGGAGAAACGGACTCCTACGGCAGAAAGAGTCTTGCCATCTTGTTCGCATCTAGTCAAAGTGTCTTTCACTTGAGGACCGAACAAGGTCGAGCCATCAAAAGGGGAGTTTGTGAAAGACGCCTTGAAGGGGTCTGCAAAATTACAAAGCCGCATCCAGGACTGATGCCTTAAAGCCACTCCTGTGCCTGCGGCCCTACTCGCTCCATCGGCTGCATAAGAAATGAGCCGCATGGAGGAGTTAGCAATGGAGTTAAGGATTCCTAGCTGTGAGCTAATCTTATCCTGAGACCCAGCAGCTGACGGATCCTGTAAAACTTCCCCCAACTCTTTAAGAACATCTCTTTGAAGGCGGGTGAAGTGGCATAAGTAGTTCAGCGATCTCATGGCAAAAGTCACTAAAGAAAAAATCCACTTACTGTACCTGTCCATAGTCCTAGAATCCTTATTAGGAGGATGGACAGGTACTGAAGGATCAGCTAATTCCTTCTTGGTGGCAGCAGCCACCACCATGGCATCAACTGGGACACCCTTTGTTAAATATTGTCTATCTTGTGGGGCAGTAATAAATTTTGAAGGTCTCCTGGGGATAGGTTCCACCGAATCTGGAGCCATCCATGCCTTCCGAGCCACTACCTCCATGAGAGGGTCGAAAGGCGGAGACACCCAGGAGGTGGAGGGTCGAGATCCGAACGCCTCCAGGTATACTGACTCGTCCTCGGAGGGATTAAGGGAGGGCCAGTTTACCCTCTGTTTAAGGATTTCAAGGATGTCTGAAAATGAGACATCCTCAGAGGAGGACCTTGGGGATCCCTCCGACTCATCCAAGTCAGTATCTCATGTAGTAGACTCAGGGGAGTCTAAATGTTTCCTCTTACATGTCCTCTTACGGGGGGGTTCTCCTGACGGATCAGGAGAAGCCTTGGAAGAGGAAGATATTCCCAATGGGGAAACCTGAGGCGTTGGATCTCTGGGTCCGGGAGCAAGAGAGTGGGAAGAGACGTCAGCAGGCACTGTAGTGGGAGGAGCTGATGGAACTGTCCGTTGACTAAGCCCAGGGGCTAGTACACTCCTCATCACCTCAAAGGCTCCCCCGTCAGAGAGACCAGAAAGTTCCCGCTCCGAAGAGATAGGAACCCCAGGCCCCACCGAGAGGGAAGGCTCCGAGGCAGATGTTGGGGCCGAGCTCACCAACGCTGAAGCTCCGAGAGGGAGAACGGGGTCGGACAAGGGACCAATGCCACTCGCCCCCTCAGAGCCGATGAGAGAGACTAGACGCCCGGATCCCTCCAATGAAGGTCTCAAGGAGGAAATCGGAGCCGAGGACGACGGAGCCAAAAGGGGTGGTATCGGCTCCGAAGTCACAACGGTACCGGTTCCAAGGAGCTCCGGCTCCGAGCTCTGTAAGAGAGTCGAAGGAGGAATGTTCGGTGGATGTGATATAGCTACCGTCTGTTGAGATGGGCTATGGAGTATTTGGGCCAGTGCCTGAGACTTTAATAGTCTACTCACCACTCTCTCAAGGTCATGATCAGATAGCCTGGATGACCGAGAAGATCGGCTCCAATGGCTCTGCTCCGAGAGCAAGGGTGATCTCGGAGCCGAATGAATAGATTCCACTGAAGGGGATCAAGATCTCTTTTTTGAGATCAATGGAGCCATCGGAGCCGAAGATACGTCGGCTCCAGCTGGAGCCGACACTGAGTGTCTGGACTTAACAGTATCGGCGCCGGATGGAGCCGATACTGAGACTGGTATGAAAAGATCGGCTCCGGCCGGAGCCGATCTCGAGCCTGGTGAGGAAGAACCTGAAGCCGACGGCTTGGAAGCCTGAGCCGAAGGCTTAACAGGTTTCGAGGGCTTCCCCGGCACCGACTTAGTCGGGGAGCTCTCGGGCTTTAATAAGCCCCTTAATATGAGCTTATTTTTTCGTTCCTGCAGTACTCTTGAGCTGAAAGCATGACAGATAGCATAAGAGTCCTGCAGGTGCGAAGGTCCCAGGCAATAAACACAAGAAGTGTGACCGTCTGTCAGAGACATCTTCTGACAGCACGAGTCACACTTCTTGAAGCCTGAGACCTTAGTGTCCTTCGACATAACTGTGTCGATGAAACACCAGTAACACACTCCCACACAAAAACACTCAGTCCAACAAATTAAATTAAATTAAATTAAATTAAACAGGGATAACAGACAGTCACACACAAAAAATCCCTGACAGGAAAAATTTAGGGAGGGGAAGGCCTAAGGCCTAACTGGGGGCAAGGGAATATTTACTCAAAAAGAAGGGAACACTGACAGGAATAGGGTTAAAGTGAGTCGGTAATTAACAAAATATAATATTTATATATATAAAGTTAAAGGGGGTAGACAAAAAGTCTCTAAAAAGTTCACTTACCTAGAGCTGGTAAAAAAAGGCACCTCGTTAGCGAAGCGGCAAACGAGATCTGAGTAATCTCCGCCTTGCATCATGGGATATAGGGTTGCCTCGAGCTGGTAAAATTAGCTCTCAAGCTTAGCAAGTGCCGAGTCGGAGCCAAGGATCGGCTCCAAACCCATCCAGCAAGAATGAAGGCGAGATTGACAACTTAACATTGTATATTCATTATATGAAATATTCCTGTTACTGCCAAAGTAATCGTTAACGCCTGTAACTGATTCAGTACTTTTACATTTTCGTAATGTTTCATATAAGGGAAATGCTTTAACTGTCTTCCCATCTAGAACAATTTAAGTCCCTATTCCACACTGTATTTGTTCTGGCTAAAAAAGTTCAATGGTTTTAAACTTTGCCAAGTAACAATTTTTCATACCTCAAAATAAGAATTTATTACATTTTTAAAATTTGAAATGTTCTCTTTTTTCCCAAATCGGATGGTATCTTTACCATCCTTTCACAGAACCACTGAATCTTTTTTAATTTGATTTGTGGTGTTCCTCTTCCTTAAACCCACATAGTCCCATAGGATTTCATCCCTTGCTGCCTTGCAGACCAGGATAAAATCACACCAAGACATTTACAAGATACAAAGAAGAGATCAATATACTTCTATTTTCTTAAGATTTATACTTCATTTTTTTAACAGTTTGGCGAGCTGTCTTTAGACACTTTCTAACCTAGTGATCTGAGACTTTATCCATACTCTATATATTACAGAGAGAGAGAGAGACAGAGAGAGAGAAAGACCAGAGATAATGTTCAAATTCTCTTTTGGGCCTCGTATAAATGGTTTTCATCACCTCCAAACTCTTTGGCTTAATGTAGCGTTGCCACAGTATTGCTTAGATAGATGGCTATATGAACACATTAGTCTCACTGATTACATTTAATTTTTTAATACATCAATACAAGTACCAATTTTTGAGATTCACTTTTACATACTCTAAATTAAGTATTAATTTTTTGGATGTTTCTGTAGAAGTTGAAGATACTGGTGGTATATATACTAAACTCTACAGGAAACCCTGTCATGTCAACCACTTGCTTTCCCATGACAGCATGCTCCCCTCTTATATTTTTAGGAATATGATCCATAATCAGGTGTTCAGAGCCTCAAGACTTAATGTACGTGAAGAAGATTTTCACCAGAAGGTCAAGGTGTTGAGTCAAAAATTGACAGAGAGAGGATATAATGTGGCAGATGTTCAAACTAATGTCAATGAGGTGACAGGTTTGAGGGGAAAGGTAGCCAAGCCTAATTTTTCCAAATGCAGTTATAGAGGTAAACAGGCCTCTGGACAGTCATCTAGAATGAAACTTAACGTTCCTTTATACTATTCAGACAATGTTTCTTCCTACATGGATACAGTAAGCAGACATTGGGGTGTTCTTACTACCGATAGGGATATTTGTGAGTTGACAGACACTGAGCCTAAGTTTCTGTGTAGGAACACAAAGTCCCTTAAAAGGCAGTTATGCTATCCTAAGAACACTCTTCAGTCTAATAGAGCAAATGGAACATATCCATGTGGCAAATGCAACTATTGTAAATACACTGACAACACAGCTAACTTTGAACATTCAGACCAGAACACAGTGTTTCACTTTCAGGTGCAAGCCACATGTGACAGCCAACATATAGTTTATTTAGCTCATTGCCTTAAATGTAAAAAATTCTATATAGGCAAAACAGACAGACCCTTCAAAGAAAGGATAAAGGATTCGAGAATATATTTACTATATCAGTAGGAAAAATAAAGTTAGTGCTTTGGCCAAACATGTTATTCGTACTAACTCTGAACACACCTTTAAGTTTATGGCCATAGGCAGAATTTTTGACAACATCATTGGGGGAGACGTACGTAATATGACTGAGCAGTTAGAGGCCAGATGGATTATTAGACTTAGGGGAGATTCAGGGCATGGTTTAAATGAATATGTGTCACTTAAACCCAAGCTTAAATCCAGACCCTTGTTTAGATAGTTTTTTTCTTTTTAAATGTATCACTAATAAAGTATGCTCACTTATATATGTAATTTTTTTATGTATATTTTTATACATACACTTTTACAAATACATAAATGTTATATCTAAAGTTGCATTTAAAAGATTGTGTATTACATATGTGTATGTGTTTTATATATATATATAAAAATGTGAATTTTTTATATATTTTTCATAAGTGCCTTCTATTGATAGAGTTTCACCCTATGATGTTAATTGTTTTTACCTAATTTGTATCAGGTGACTACTAGTGCTTGCTAGAGGTTGTATAAAAAGAAGCACATTTCAGTTGAATTTATTAGCATCTGATGAAGCAGATTTTCCTGCGAAAGCGCTTATGTTTTAACATTAAACTTCAACTGAAACTGGAAACTTTGGTCGTACCTCAGTTCTTCTGTGTTTTTATCACTACTTGCTTTTGGACTTATTCAGAACTCAGGAACCTGTGTCAGCTGGTGACTGTTTTTGCGGTTTTAATTTTTAACACTGACAATTAATATTTTCCCGTCACATAAATACACTGACATTTAGTCCTTCGCACTGTAAAAAACATACAAAAAGTGCAGTTGTGTAAATAAACTTAGCAGTAGATGTTTAAATAGTTCACTGCTGCAGTAGCATAAAGCTATACGGAAAGTATCCTAAATATTCTGCCAATGATATTGGATATCTTTTAGTTATGTACTTACCATAACTTTAGATGTTTGGGATCCATCTCGCCTACATTCTGTACTGATGGGTTCGGAGCCGATCCTCGGCTCCGACTCGGGACGCTATACTATAGAGCAAAGTCTCTAATTGGCTGAGCTATTCTATATCCCAGGATGCACCACCACCACTTCCCCAGATCTTGTTTGTCCGCACACATGCACACAGTCATAGACAGCTGAAATAACATTGCCAGGTGTTTCAAGATGAAACGGCTAAACTGAACCGTCCGGTCTCTTCTGATCTCCAAGGCAGGGGGAAGGAGGGAGGGTTATTAGGAATGTAGGCGAGATGGATCCCAAACATCTAAAGTTATGGTAAGTACATAACTAAAAGATGTTATGTGATCCTATCTCGCCTACATTCTGTACTGATGGGACAGCGTGCCTAGCACCTGATTCCTGGGTGGCTCACTGGAAAACACTCCTGAGAACTGTGGAACCGAAGGAAGCTCGCCCCCGAGATGCCACATCCAATTTGTAATGAGAAATAAAGGTGTGAGGAGAAGACCAGGTAGCCGCAGCACAAATGTCACTAATGGCAAGCTTGGAATGAAAGGCTGTCGAAGTAGCCATAGCCCTTGTAGAATGAGCTTTCACAGAGGTTGTAAGCTCTCTATTAGAAAGAAAATAAGTATGACTGATACAGTCTCTGATCCACTTGGCAATAGTGACCTTCGTGACGGCTTTGCCCAATTTATTGTCTGAAAAGGACACAAACAACTGATCTGTTTTCCGTGTTTGATGCATCCTATTTAAGTAGAAACGCAATTGCCTGTGAACATCCAATGAATGGAAGGTATATTCCACTCTGTCTGAGTAGTTGGGGAAGAAAACTGGGAGTTCCAATGACTGTTGGAGACAAAAACTAGAACAAACTTTGGGAACAAAGGATGGATTAGGCCTGAGGGATACTCTATCCTTGTGAAAAACCAGGTACGGTGGTTTGACACATAGTGCTTGGAGTTCCGAAACTCTTCTGGCTGATGTAATTGCCACCAAAAAGGCAGTCTTCCAAGAAAAAATTTTCAAGTCACAAGTTGCTGCCGGTTCGAAGGGGGAAGAGGTCAAAGCACCTAATATGAAATTAAGATCCCACGGAGGAGCGGGATGAGAAATTGGAGGTTGTAGCAGCCCAGCACCTTTCATGAAGGCTTTATACAACTTATTGCTCATCAAAGGTGGGTCTATACTTTCATGAAAATTAGAAATGGCTGCTAATTGAACCTTAATGGTAGAGACCGAAGAACCTTGATTGAATAAGGAAGCCAAAAATTTCAAAACTTCAGACACTGGGGTAGTAATGGGATCTAATCCCCGGAGTTGGGCCCAAACGACGAATCTCTTCCATTTGCTGTTATACATCTTCTTAGTCGAATTCTTGTGGGCCAAGGACAAGATACGTATGACTTCCGAGTCCAAAACCTGGTTCCTGACTATAGTCGGAAGTGGAGGAGCCAAGCTGTTAACCTCAATGAGTGAAGGGACTGATGAAGCTGTCCCGACTGGTGGATCAAGAGATCTGGCACCTGGTCCAGGAACCATGGACCGTCCAGTGCGTGTTTCCGAAGAAAGGGCAGCCAGACTTGAAGAGGCCAGTATGGGGCAACTAAAATCATCTTGCACTGCAAGTGAATCACCTTCTGGATTACCCTGGGAAGAAGGGGAACCGGTGGAAAGGCGTACAGTAGGCAGGTGGGCCAAGGTTGGACTAGGGCGTCCTTGGGAAACCCCCCCGGAACTGGGGTGAGAGAGAAGAACTGTAGACATTTCGTGTTGAGGGGAGTTGCAAAGAGGTTGCAACAAGGAGTTCCCCATCTTCTGAAGATCTGAGTTGCCACTCTGTCGTTCAGAGACCACTCGTGCGGGGAGAGAATAGTTCTGCTCAGTCTGTCGGCTATCAAATTGGATCTCCCCGGAATGTGTGTTGCTACCAAGCAACGGTTGGTTGCAATAGCCCAATCCCATACTTTCATGGCCTCTCTGCAAAGGGGATAGGACCTGGTCCCTCCCTGCTTGTTCAGGTACCAGACTACAGACATGTTGTCGGACTGAACGGCAATCATGCCCTGGGGGAGGTAACTGTGTAGTGCTTGTAGCGATAGAAGCACCGCCCTCATTTCCAGTATATTGATGTGTAGGGAACTCTCGTTGGGGTGCCACTTGCCTTGGACTGACCTGCCCAGGTAATGTCCCCCCCACCCCGTCTGGGAGGCGTCTGTAGTCAAAGTGGCCACTGGAGGTGGAGGAACGAAGGGTCGCCCCTGATCCAGGTTGGAGGAAAGAAGCCACCAACGGAGGTCCTGTTTGCACGTCTCCGTGATTATAATGAGGTGACTGAGAGGGAGATCCAGATACGACCACTGGACTGACAGGAGCCACTGGAGAATCCTCATGTGCAATCTTGCTAAGGGAACTAGGAGAACAGTAGCCGACATGGAACCCAACAGTTGTTGGACCATCCTTGCTGGGGCTCGGCGTTTGGAGAGCAATGCTCGGACTTGAGATTGTAATGTTTCTATCCTCTCTGTAGGAAGACAGACCCGCATTTGCTTTGAGTCTATCTCTACACCGATAAACCGCATGCGCTGAGATGGCAGCAACACCGACTTTGCCCAATTGAAGGTGATTCCTAGGGAGTTGCCTAGAGAAATAGTGGCTGCTAGGTTTTGTAAGAGTAGCCGCCTGGAGGTGGCAGTTAGGAGCCAGTCGTCTAGGTATGGAAACACCTGGAATCCTAGACTTCTCAGGTGAGCAGTCACCACCGCCAAACATTTGGTGAACACCCTGGGGGCTGTGGTGAGACCAAAGGGCAGTGCACAGAACTGGAAATGACTGTCTCCCAGGCTGAAGCGCAAGTGTCTCCTGGACGCCTGATCTATCAGGATGTGATAATAGGCGTCCTTGAGATCTATGGCGCACATCCAAACACCTTTCTCCAGCAGCGGGAGAATGGATTGTAAGGTGACCATCTGGAACTTGGACTTCTTGACAGAACGGTTGAGCTTGCTGAGATCCAAGATGGGCCTCATGTCCCCGGTCTTTTTTGGCACCAAAAAGAATCTTGAGTAAGTCCCTAATCCGGTCTGGTCTTCGGGGACCAGTTGGATGACTCCTTTTTGAAGCAGCTTTGAAATTTCGATGGCTGCGAGATCCCGTTGACTGGGTGGTGGGTTCGGGATTTTCCGGGATAGTTAGGGGGGCTGAGAAAAGGGAATGTTGTAACCTCCGGCAATGATCCGGAGCAACCATCGGTCCTGAGTGATATTCTCCCAGGCCTTTAGGTGCCTTGAAAAATGACCCCCGACTGGCTCCGGAGCGGTGCAGTCGGGCAATCCTTCAGGGATGCTGGAAGGTTGAGGAGCCACGAAGGACTCGCGGTCTCCAGTGTTGCGGGGGCCTCTGCCGCCTCTGGGATGGCGTCTTCCTGAAAAATTTCCCCCTCCTCTGCATCTACAAGGGGGATCATCCTGCTGTGAGGGGTAAGTCTTCTGAGATTTGCGGAACCACACTTTCCCCCCTCTTCTAGCCTTGGGATAAGGCCGGAAGGGAGTGGAAAACCATGCCCCTACGGCAGTCAAGGTCTTACCCTCTTGTTCACAGCGGGTCAAGGTGTCCTTTACCTTGGGTCCAAACAAGGAGGACCCATCAAATGGGGCGTCGGCAAAGGAAGACTTGAAGGCCTCCGCAAAATGACACAGGCGGAGCCAGGCTTGTCTCCGTAGAGCAACACCTGTACCCGCTCTACTCGCCTTCGGCCGCATATGAAATGAGCCTCATGGACGAGTTCGATATTGATGACAGGGTAGCCAACTGAGAGCTAACCGTCTGGGCCAACTGGTCAGGTAGGTTACCAGAGAGGGTATCTGAAAGCTCCTTGACCAGATCCCTCTGCAGTCTGGTGAAGTGCGTCAGGTAATTCAGAGACCTTAAAGTAAAGGCTGCTGAAGTAAGGGTGCGCTTCCCGTACCGATCCATACTCCTGGACTCTTTATTAGGAGGATGGACGGACGTCGAAGCCTCTGCCACATCTTGCTGGGTAGCAGATGCCACCACCAGGGCATCTACGGCCACATCTTTGGATAAGAATTCCTTTTCAGGGGGGGCTGACAGAAATTTATTCGGGCGAGCTGGCACCGGTTCCACAGAATCCGGGTGCTCCCACGCCCTTAGAGAGATCAAATCCAGGAGCTCATCGAAGGGCGGAGACACCCAGGAGGCAGAAGGCTGAGCCCCGAAGGCCTTGAGGAAGACCGACTCCTCAGCGGAAGGGGGTTTGAACTGCCAGTCACCTCGTTGCTTGAGGATTTCTAAGATGTCTACAAAGGAGACATCATCCAAGGACGACTTGGGGGACCCCTCCGCATCATCGAGGTCGGTGTCCGAGGTGAGAGACTCATCAGGTGAGTCGACGTGCTTCCTCTTACACTGTCTCTTCCTGGGAGGTTCCTCCGAAGAAGCCTCGGAAGGACCCCCAGGAAGAGAGGAATCCCCAATGGGGGTGACCTCAGGCCCCAGGGCTCCACTGTCTTGAGACAGGGGAACAACAAAGGAACAAGATCCATGCCAAGGGAAGGTGTTGGAGAGATGGTGGAGGTAGCCAAGGAAGATTTGGCTAAAGCACTCCTCATGGCCCTGAAGGCCGGACCCCCCCCCCCGAGTCCTGGGAAGGTCCGACCCCCGAGGCCACAATGGTAGAAGGCACTCCCGCAGCTGACGCACTGAGAGGGAGGCTCGGAACCGAAAGCATCGGACCCGAAGTGTCACCCCCGGGGCCGACCGAGGAGGTCCGTGTACCGAACTCCGATCAGAAGGTCGGGGTTGGAGTAAGGGTCGGAGCCGACCCGAAAACCTCCACCGGCTCCACCAGCACCGACTCCAATGGTGCCGAGGCTGTTGGAGGAGGAACCAAGACAACAGGGTGGACAATCGGCTCCGAAGCCGACTGGGCTGGAGCCGAGACTAACTTTTGAAAGACTGGAGACTGAAACAGCCTTTGAAGCACCCTGTCAATATCCGAATCGGACATCCTCGAGGACCGAGAAGAGACCGATCGGGCCCGAGTTGACTTCTCCGCCGGTTCCGAAAGACTGGGGGACCGGCTCCGAATAGTCTCAAGCAGTATCGGCGCCGAGGGAGATTCCACCAGCACAGCAATTTCCCTCGGAGCCAACGGGGACTTCGGCGCCGAGGTAGAAGAGTCTGAGTGTGTGACCTTTCTCGGCTCCGAAACCATTGGAGCCGAAGAAGGTGACACACCTCTCGATGCTCGAGCGCTCGGCTCCGAAGACAGAGGAGTCGAGGCTGGAGGCACCGAGGCAGACCGTTCCGACCTCGGCTCCGAAGTCCGTGGAGCCGACGGAGAAGCCTGCCTTGATTTCTTTGCTGTCGGCTCCGACGGACTGGTCGGAGCCGAAGACTTCTTCTTCCTGGAAGGAGAGGGGGAAGAAGATAAAGCCTCCTCAAAGGAAGGGGAGATCATCCCTTTCAATATTAATTTGTTTTTCCTCTCTTGGAGGACACAAGAAGAAAAAGCGTGGCATACACTACACGACTCTTGAAGGTGCTTAGGCCCTAAGCAATAAACACACAGTGAGTGATCATCCATTATAGACATCTTGTACCCACACTTGGTACATTTTTTAAAACCCGAAGGTCTATGTTCTTTCGACATCACTAGAACAACACAAACAACCACTAGGGACAAAAGTAATCACTGAGAACCAAATCCCTCTAACTTAAGCAGGATTTGACCTATAGGCTCCGAAATAGACAACAGGTAAACTATAACAAGGCTCTAACAGAGCACGAGGGCAAGGCCCCTCTAACTAAAACGGGACCTAGATTTTAATGTACAAGTACCACAAAAATTATAAACAGTAATTTTAAACAACACAGATATCCTGAACTAGAGCGCGAGGGAAACCTCTACTAATAAGAGCGGGAACCTAGCGCTGCGAAAATTCACACAACTTTCCTTCACAAAAACACTCAACAAGTGATAAGTAGCTGTTAAAACAGCTTTTGGGTGAAAAATTAGAGAAATTCTGACAGAAAATTTGTCAGTAAAGAGTTACTTAGCCCAGCCAAGTCGAGACCACGTCTATTGCTGTCAAGTGGCAAACAAGATCTGGGGAAGTGGTGGTGGTGCATCCTGGGATATAGAATAGCTCAGCCAATTAGAGACTTAGCTCTATAGTATAGCGTGCCGAGTCGGAGCCGAGGATCGGCTCCGAACCCATCAGTACAGAATGTAGGCGAGATAGGATCACATAACATCTAGCCAATATACAAAAACTTTTAGGTGTCTTCCTCATACACTGTACATCCGTTGAAGCAGAAGAGACCACTGGTATAACAGGATGTGCAGGTGCCAAAATTCAGAGATTTCTTGCCAGTAACAAAGGGAGGCTGCAGCCAGATGATATGTCATGTCCCGATAAGTCAAAATGCATGATATTATGCCAGAAACAGGGGACAAAGCTGAGTGTGACCCCCCCACCCAGTCCAGGGAAGGTAGCTAAGAATATGTATAATGATATATGATATATGTAAAATACACACAGCTCTATATATATATATATATATATATATATATATATATATATAAATATGTATATATATTTGTGTATATGTGTAATTTTATATATATATATATATATATATATATATATATATATATATATGGATTCCTATTGCAAGAACGAAAGTTCACTACTTCGAACTTGTAATAGGAAGCCTCACTTCTGCGAAAGTTCACTTTAACGAAAGTGAACTTTTGCGTAAGTGCACTTCACCGAAAACACCGCAACACAGTGGAGGACATAAAAAACAAGCTATGTCCTCCACTATGGTGCGATAGTCATGGACCTTAGAGTTAGGGCATGGGTTAGGGTAAGGGGATAGTTAGTAGAGCTATCCCCTTACCCTAACCCATGCCCTAACCCTAAGGTTCGTGACTATTGCACCATAGTGGAGGACATTGCTATGTCCTTCACTGCGCTGCAGTCATCACGGACCTTAGGGTTAGGGCACGGGTCATGGTAAGGAGATAGCCCATAGGGCTATCCCCTTACTATGACCCGTGCCCTAACCTTAAGGTCCATGAGTACTGCATGGAAGTTCAGTACAACACCCGTTCATTGTACTGAACTTCGCATAAATGTACTTTCGATTAAGTGCACTTTCACTGCAGAGTGCATTCCATGCACTATTTCGAATAAATGAAAATCCGATCTAGTGTATGGAACCCATATATATACATATATATATATATATATATATATATATATATATAAATATAAATATATATATATATATATATATATATATATATATATATATATATATATATATATATATATATATATATATATATATATATATATATATATATATATATATATATATATATATATATATATAAATATATATATATATATATATATAAAAATATATATGGGTTTACGCTGAATCACTGAACTTACATTTCAATGAAACCCACTTGGGTGAAACCACTTTTCTGAAAAGCCGTTCAACCAAAAGCAAGGAGTGCCGAAAACCTTTCCTTGTAAGAGGAATCATTTGGCCACCATGGTGAACTTTGCCCTTTTGTCAGTGTAGTGTGATCTCAGAGTTGGTATATTTAAGTAAGAGGGGGTATGGGGGGCTATGCCCCCCACACACTTGGGAGAGTTTTATTTTGGTCCTTTTAGGGTTATTTGTGGTGGCCAAGTGGTTCCTTTCACAGGGAAAGATTGTGTATACATATATATATATATATATATATATATATATATATATTTATATATATATATACATACATATACATGTGTGTATGATGGAGGGAGGGTGTTAGCACTGCAATACTGATCTATTCAGCATCTACTGTTATAGTAAGTCTATTTTACATTATACAACTGTACTATGTTTATTACAGATCACTGTTGCAGTAGCATAAAGCTTTATGGGACAATTGCCAAAGTTTAGACTGAAGGGATGGGGGATACAGGATCACAGTCCAGGAAAATCCTGGAGAACAGACAGAACAGCAACTACTGTTCTGGCTCCAAAAAATGTATACATTTTTAATATCTAATGAAAGTTTGCACTGAAGACCAAGTTGCCGCCTGTAGAAAAGCTCTAGGGTCCACCCCTTTCCAAAATGACACAGGCAACCATAGCTCTACTGCAATGTGTCCTAACATTTGTGTGTGTGTGTGCGTGTGGGGGGAAGTGTTTGGACATCAAGAGCTGTAGGATAGAGAGGGTGGTTCAGCTGACTGCATTTTGTAATATGAAGGGTTCAGACAGCTGGCACAGAACTATTCCATAAAGGAAGCAATTTTGGATATTATGTTAACCAAGCTGGAAGGAGTCAAGTATGGCCATGTTAGTCAGAGCCCCTTACAAATTAGCCATTACTGAAAAGGCCTTCTCTAAAAATGTACCTTCTACTTGGAACAAACTCCTAGAAGAAATAAGACAAGTGAACAAATTTACTAGCTTTAAATTGCAAGTATATAAACTGTCTGATAAAAAACATGCCTGTAAGTGATTCAGAGATGTGTCTAGAAATAGGGTTGCCAACTTTTCATGTCAAAAATTCTGAACATGTACGTGAAAGTAAAATGTATGCAGAATAGAAGTGTGCATTAACCTCTCCTCAAGAAGACTGTTGTACAATATTACTGTGCTCAAACATATTCTTGTGTTCATCAATGTCAGTAACAATGTCCCTTAATTCTGGACTGTCCAGAAAAATTCGGCAACCCTAGCTAGAAAGTACCTACAAAATAACGAACAATTATCTATTCGATCTACTGGCTTAATACAAATTCAGTATTTATATTCATTGAAATGCTTCTTTAGAATTGAACTGCAAACTAATTTGCTCTGACAGTGATGTTCCTAAATCAAAATTCAGCACTGTGCTACATATATAATTGTGTTACTGCCATTGCCTATGTAAATTTGTATATAAAAAGTTCCATATTCTGTTGTATGTTAACTGCAAATTTCTAGCGTCTCTCATCCAGGTCATGACTGAAAGGGGACATTGGACAAGTTCACCTACCCAATTAAATAAAAGTTATGTAATCACCATAACTGCATCTGTGCTGTCCACTTTCATTCTTCCTCAGCGAATGGATCTTGGATCCGATCCTTGGATCTGACTTGGCTGTTTTCCTCTAGATTCTTGGTTCCAACTCTCAAGTCCCTCCCTTTACCCATAATGCCCATGATCACTGCAGATCACATTTGCTGATACTATGTGACCATCAGAGTATAAATTATAACAATAATAATAATACTTACAGACAGCAAAGTAATAGCATAGGAGCTCAAACAGGAACTATGGTTCCTGACAAAAAACTTCATCAGGTCACTCCCAAAGACATGGTTTGGAGGAAGGGGGGAGTTGAGGAAGAATGAAAATGGACAACACAGATGCATTGTTATTGTGAGTACACAACATTTATGTCTGATGTAATTTTCATTCGTTCTTCAATGAATGGGACAGTCCCCACCTATGTTAACCATGGACAGCCTTCATGGAAGGATATTCTGGAGAACTGCAGGACGGAATGCAGCCTATTTCTGGATATGAGATCCAACTTGCAATGAGCAATAAAAGTGTGAGCATTAGACCAAGTGGCAGCTGTGCAAATATCATCTATAAGCTCTGTCTCCAAAAGCAGCTTTTGGATACTTCAACAAGGTTAAACCTCTCAAAGAATAAACATAAGAAATACAATCCATTATCCATTTGGCTGGGGTAGTTTTGGATACTGGTTATCCCAATTTATTTCTGGAAAAGGACACAAATAATTGGTCAGATTTTCTAAATTCTTTTGTTCTATGAAGATGAAAACAAAGGTGCAGTTGCATATGTACATCTAAAAGGTGAAGCATGTATTTCCCTTTGTTCTCAAACTTAGGAAAGGAAACTGGCAATTTGATCACTTGATTGATGTTTGTTTCATTGGCAATTTCAAGTAAAAAGGAAGTATTTGCATGCACGGTAACCTATCTTTGTGGAAAATCAGATAAGACGATTTGGAAGAGTATGTGTGGAGCTCAGAAACTTGTCTCACAGAAGTTATAGCCACAAAACAGAATGTTTTCCAGGAAAGAACTTGAGATCTGACTTAGTGGAAAGCTCAAAGTGAAATTATATTAAACTCTGTAAAAATAAACGTTATGTACTCACCATAATGTTCCATGTTTATTGTCCAGTATCTCACCTTCAGTCTAGCTGTTTGGGTTCGGAGCCAAAACTCAGCTCCAACTCGGCCTATACTAAAGCTCAAGAGCTTCTACTGGCTCGAGGCTTAGCGGCTATTCCCCAGATCTCGTTTGAGGAAGAAGGTTCCTATGATATGTTCAGTATCCAAAGGGATAATATCTGAAAACATATTGTCATAAAGATTAACAAGAAAGGGCAAGAAGGGAATCAGACCGTATCTGCCAATTTCTGAGAAATTTCCTCTAGATCCTCCAGGAGGGGGATGGCTGGGAGGGACGCAAGACTGAAGACAAGATACTGGACAACAAACATGGAACATTATGGTGAGTACATAACGTCTTTATGTTTTCTCCCATCTCGACTTCATTCTTGCTGTTTGGGACAGAGCCCCCAGCACCTTTTTCTTGGGTGGCTCAAGGGAATAAACTCCTCAGGACAATATAACCAAAGGATGCCCTGCTCCGGGAGGCCACATCTACTTTGTAATGAGTAATAAAGGTATGAGGGTTAACCCATATAGCAGCAGCACAAATTGAATCCAATGGAAGTCTGGATTGAAATGCAATGGAGGTAGATACTGCTCTAGTTGAATGCCCTTTGATTTTCCCTGGTGGTTCTTTATTGTGGGAATCATAGACATATGTGATGGTCTCAGTAAGCCATTTGGACAAGGTAACTTTTGAGATTGCCAAACTTTTTTTTATTTTCTGAATAGGCGACAAATAATTGGTCTGACTTTCTAAATTCTTTGGTCCTATGCAAGTAAAAACGCAACTGTCTATGCACATCCAGTTGGTGGAGATTATAATCTGCCTTGTTGCCATAGTTAGGAAAAAACACTGGTAATTCTATATTTTGGTTTAAATTCACTTGAGAACAAACTTTCGGCAAGAAGGAAGGATTTGTTCTGAGGGAAACTATCTTTGTGGAAGATCAAATATGGTGGATGAATAGACAAGGCTTGCAACTCTGATACTCTCCTGGCTGACATAATTGCTGTTAGGAAGAGTGTTTTCCAAGATAAAACCTACCAACTTTCCACCCCTTTAGTCCCTCCTACCTTCTACCCTTCTAGTCCAACCACCTTCCTTCCACTTATCCCCTCCCCTGTAGTTAGTTTCCTCCTGGAGTTTACTTATATCTCCCAAGGACTGTGGTGCCATTTTTAAATCCTGACCTGAGCATCCACAGCTCCTCTGTGGTGGTTCTGCGGTATAGGCTGCTTGTTTTCGCCTCTCAGTAGGTCTTTTCAGCATATATGTCTATCATTTGCAAGCCTCTAAGCAGCTATTGTACTAAACTCCACGTTTTTACTTGTAACTGTGTTTTCGGGTTATAGATGGCCTTGTGCTGATGGCTATCACTCCAATGCAATGTTTGTAACTGTGTTGTAAGGTTATTGTTGGCCTCGTGCTGACGGCTTCATTTATCTGTGACCTACATATGTTTTTGACCTCTGCCAGCTGCTTTTCAGACGAGTGGGGCTCTTTTCTACACTGACTAATACTGCATTAATTTAGTATGGGTACAAGGGGCTTGATTGAATACTGCTGGCTTGTCACGACCAGAAACCTGGTGTAATGATTTCCTGTTAAAAGGACGCCAACCAAAGTGCATCGCTGAATGCCGGATAACCTCTTAATGTGGAATAACAATCCCCCTTCAAGCCTTCTGCTTAAAATCAGGTTTAGCAACCATTTTTCTTTCCATTTGTAACTATAAGGGCTCCTTACAGCTTCTACACAGTTTTGGGGACCGTTTTGCCCTATATACTGTACTGTTTGACTGCTTTCTTTGTACTGTGTCATTTGCCCTTTGCTTAGGTTAATTACCGGCTTAGCAGCTGTAAGCTGCTTTTTGGGACGAATGGGTCTCTTTTTATGTTGTCACCAGCTGCATTACTTTAGTCTGAGTATACAGTGCTCAAATGTTGCACTTTGCTGGCCTAGTCTACTCTCCAGATGTCCTGTTAAAAGGATGCCAATGAACGTATATCGTTGAAGGTCTTTATTTCTCTTTTAAGGTGGATCAATGGTCCTACTAGAGCCTTTAGCTTAATTACGGGCATAGCAGCTATTTTTTTTTTCCGTTTGTTTCTATAAGGGCAGCACATGCCTTTTATATTGTTCTGAAAACTGTTTTGAAAACTGTTCAGCACAAGTTATTGCACTGCATGAACATATCGTAGTTTACTGTGTTAGTCTGCTGAGCACTATATATTGCACTGTTGAGATTTTATAGTATTACTTTATCATTTACCCCTTGCTTTCTGCTGCTTATATTTGGCTCTACTGCTGTATAACCCTGTCCTCTCAAACGGACTATAGTCACTGATAGCATGCTGAACTGCTGAATGAATGTTTTGTTCTATTTAATGGAGTCTATATTGCCTAACTTGTATTGTTCATAGCATAATGTCTGCTGCTTTCCATTGTTAATCCCCTAAACCTAATCTTCCTCTACATACTTGCTCCAGCCTCATCTAACCATAGCTTCTCTCTGCTATTGTGCTTTGTTACACCCTCCCTTCTCTAAACATCCCTTACCTGCTACCTTTCCCCTCTACATCTGCAATATTAACTAACTCAGTGTTGTCTCCCTCTCCTTTACAGTAATCCATCCCGGGTGCTCCCTCCCTGCTTTAAACGCAAAAGGAATACCTCTGACCATCACCTAAAGACACCCTGAATTGGCCAGCTTGCCTGGTACTTAGAAAAATACTACTGAGAAGACCCCCTCCCCCAACAAGACTGTGAAAATGTACGTTGCTTAACACTAATTAAATGTAGACTTGATGTACTATCTATAGAGTTAGTCTGCCCTCCTGTGTGCGCATTCTAGCAGCCTACCGCAGACCATTTGCCCACTCCCCCTCCTGTTATCAGTACCCTAGAATATATTTAAACCTAAGACTGGTCCAACTATCCCTGCTGTTTGCTATCTCCTTCTACCATTAGGTGGCAGCATCTACAAATATAAAACCTAGATATTCTTTATAATCCCAACAAGTTTTATTTTTTCACAAACAGTTGGTTGTGAGTTAATATCCTTAGTCTGTAAATATCTTCTCCCCCCTGCTAAACCACCCTGTGTAAAGGCAGCCTTAATTTTCTGGCTGGAAATATTTAGCTCATACCTTCCAACTACAGCCTTTAAAATGCTTTTTGCTGATACTTTTTCTGCCATACTCACCTCTAGTGTTCTTTCCCGCTCCGTTCGTCCTACGGGCTCACTCCACTCCCCTACCCTGCCCCCAATTTCCACCTGCCCCCAGTACTTCTAGCTTTATTCCTATCTTACCCACCCTCTCAGCCTAATTACCCAAATACCAGCTCCCCCCTCATTACTCCTCCCACCTATAGCCATCCTTCTTAAACTTTGTAATCTGTACTCCACCCAGTAATTATAGTCCCCTCCTCTTTCCTTAAATCTCTAGAATACCTCCATCACTTTTTAAACCCTTTCTTATTCATAGCCATCTCTATTTTCCTAACCACTCATACCACTCTCTCTTTGCTCCAACATGCTCTCCTCAAGTTATCACACCCTCCAGTCCCCCAGCCTCCTCTTTATGTTCTTACTTCCCTTATACTATGTTGTTGTTTTTCCTTTCAGCTTTTCCCGGTTAGGGGTCGCCACAGCGGAACTCCGGTCCTCTATTAATTGGCAGTAGATTTTTTACGGGTGCGGAGGTGCCAGCTCGACCCCCAACCTTCAACGAAGGCACGCCCATTCTACACATGTCTTTTGAACACCACTCGACCGTGGGGAGAACATGCAGACTCCACACAGAAGGTGCTCCAGCTGAGAATCGAATGGGAGAACCCTCTTGCTGTGAGGCAACAACGCTGCCAATGCACCACCATGGGTTTCTCATATTCCACCTATGCTTGTCCAATACCACCTACAAAGACAACTGCCATACAAACCCACCTTCTCCGTCACTCTTACTCCCATTTCCACTCTATCTCCTCTTCTCTCATTCAGCCCAACCCTTTGCACCTATTTCACCCTAAACTCTTCTCCTCTAAAGTTAAGACACTGTCATTTACTCCACTCTACAATCTACCAAAGTTCATGCCTGACAGACCAATATGGCTAAAGGATATCTCCTTCAACAACCTAGTCCAAGCTGGTAATATCCATCCTAACCCTGGTCCTACATCCTTTATTAACAACACTCATCCTTTACCCTCTTCCTCCTATCTTAACACCCTAAAGATTTTTACAATTAATGCACAAACTAGCAAAAAATAAACAGCTCCTGCAGGAAACAGACGGTGGAATGTAGCTAGGATAGCCACGAACAGCTCAAATGGATGCCACAAAGTAACTGTTTAAACAGAACGTAAAATAGATGCCACAAAGTAACTGTTTAAACTAAACGTAAAATACCCCAATACTGCTGCCGAGCATAGCAAATCTCCAGAATGCAGAGTATACTTGTGGATGCAAGTGCAAAATCCATAAACTGTCACAGCAGCAAAACCCAATTGCTCCAAACTCAAATAAGGTAAAAAAACGCTGAATGGAAATACTGAATCCTTTATTGACAGTGATAACACATCCAGTAGCACTAGTTTAGCGCTTTCATCTGCACCATCGCAGACTTCATCAGAACTAGTGCCAACATCATAATCCCTTGATTTAAAAACAGTTTTTGGCACCAACATTTAATTCTCCATTTAAAGAGACAGTAATCCACTGCAGTATCACTATAAATACGTAATAAAGCTAAAAACAATAAATTTAATAACATAATGATTAAAAAATAATACATGTGAATTTTACTGAACATTATTAAAATATATGTTCTACTAAACATTGTTAAAAGTTTAAAATGAATCCAGAATTAAAAAAGGTTTTATACTGATGAAATCATTAATACCTGGATTTCTAGTTGAATCAGTCAAAATCTGCCACTTGCTCTCTTTACAGGCTAGTCTTGTTTTCCAATCACCCCCAAAAAGTGTTTCCTTCTCCTCATCTATAATAAAGAATGAAAATAAAGAATGAAAATAAAGAATGAAAATATATGTTCTTCACCACATTTCTTAATATGTCTGTATAGTGCATTTTTGCTATCCATTTTCTTAATTCTATAATAATGTTCATAAATTCGTTTCTTTAGCTCCCTTTCTGTTTTGCCTATATAATAGGCCGAACATTGTATACATTGAGCTAAATATACTATATGCTTGGTGCAACAATTGCCCCCTATACTCCTAATCCTAGTGTGGTTAATATCATTCAAAACAATATCACTGTTGGTGTTTATGTACTTACATTGTTTACATCTTCCACACTTTCTAGTGAATAACTTTCTTTTTTTATTTTCACCTTTTCTTAACTTTGAATTTTCCAATAACCTTTTTATATTGGGACCTGTCTTATACACAATCCTAGGTTTCTCACCTAAAATCTTTTTGTTAACATCTGTGACTGTTATAACGTCCCAATATTTATTTATAATGTCCTTAATCTTTATACTATAAGGGGTGTAGGTCAAAACACATACTCTACCCATATTTCCATTCTGTGTGTTTCCATTAATCTCCCTTGCATGACCCAATAAGGGTTTGCATTTAAATCCCCATTGGGATTTGACATATTCAATTGTATCAATAATCATGCCCCTAGGGTATCCCCTTTTTTCAAATAATTCCGCTAGAAGTTCCATTTCTCCTTCCATGAATTTTCTGGTTGATGACATTCTAGCACATCTAATACATTGTCCCTTGATAATATTTTTAAAAATATGCGGAGGATGTTCACTCCCATAATATAAATAATCATTGGAAAATGTACTTTTCCGGTATATCTTAGATGTAAAACCTTCATCATTCAAACCTATGTAAACATCCAAATAGGGAATACCGGTATTACTGGTGTCATGGGTAAATTTCAAAAAGTTGGTCGTACCATTGATATATTCAACAAATTGTGTTATTTTTTCTTTTGGTCCTTTCCACAAAATAAATATATCTTCCAAAAATCTCACGTAGAAGGTGATATAACTAGAGAATACACAATTGGTAATAAATTCATTCTCCCAATCAGACATAACTAAATTGGCAAAAATGGGGGCACATGATGCCCCCATGGCAACTCCCTTGCTCTGTCTGAAAAATTCACCCTCAAAAGTGAGATAATTGTGGTCCAATACTAAACCCATCATATCTAGGATTAAATTTATTTTGTCCCAAGTCATTGACGAAAACTTCCTTAAACTTCTGGCAAACCTCTCAAGCCCTTCGTCCTTGGGGATACATGAAAATAAATCACATACATCAATGGTAATTAATGTGCACTGTTCCGTCCATATTTCAGGACTAAGCTTAGCCAAAAAATCCCATGAGTCCTTAATAATAAAAGGTACATTTTGGTAAATGTGCTTAGTCCATCTATCAATCGTTACTCTATATTGTATGTCTTTGACTTCGAGCCTGAAATAATAGGTCTAAAAGGTGGTTTAGTCAGAGATTTATGGATCTTAGGAATTCCTATTATCCGAGCCATAACTGGAAAATCAACTTTTAAAAATTTATACAGTTCATCAGTAATCCGATTGTCAATCAAATATTCTTCCAATGCTGAATCGATTCTCCTGAAACCTGTGTTGATTTGATTGATAGAAACCAATTCATAATTCCCAGAAAGGTGTAGTATGTTGTGTATCTCAGTGACATAGGCCTTCTTGGAGTAAATGACTGCCCCCCCACCCTTGTCGGGTTTCATTATTCTTACTTCCTGCTTGTGCATGTATTCATTCAAAACAGCTCTTTCTTGTTTTGTAATATTGTCATCTGCTAATTCCTGGTTTTTCCGATACCCTTTAGTAATTTCTTTATTCAAATGGTATAAGCCTTTACATACCATCTGATCAAACACATTAACCTGTGGGTTATACTGTGGTACGAAAGTAGAAAGTACGAAAGTATAGATGAGGAGAAGGAAACACTTTTTGGGGGTGATTGGAAAACAAGACTAGCCTGTAAAGAGAGCAAGTGGCAGATTTTGACTGATTCAACTAGAAATCCAGGTATTAATGATTTCATCAGTATAAAACCTTTTTTAATTCTGGATTCATTTTAAACTTTTAACAATGTTTAGTAGAACATATATTTTAATAATGTTCAGTAAAATTCACATGTATTATTTTTTAATCATTATGTTATTAAATTTATTGTTTTTAGCTTTATTACGTATTTATAGTGATACTGCAGTGGATTACTGTCTCTTTAAATGGAGAATTAAATGTTGGCGCCAAAAACTGTTTTTAAATCAAGGGATTATGATGTTGGCACTAGTTCTGATGAAGTCTGCGATGGTGCAGATGAAAGCGCTAAACTAGTGCTACTGGATGTGTTATCACTGTCAATAAAGGATTCAGTATTTCCATTCAGCGTTTTTTTACCTTATTTGAGTTTGGAGCAATTGGGTTTTGCTACTGTGACAGTTTATGGATTTTGCACTTGCATCCACAAGTATACTCTGCATTCTGGAGATTTGCTATGCTCGGCAGCAGTATTGGGGTATTTTACGTTTAGTTTAAACAGTTACTTTGTGGCATCTATTTTACGTTCTGTTTAAACAGTTACTTTGTGGCATCCATTTGAGCTGTTCGTGGCTATCCTAGCTACGTTCCACCGTCTGTTTCCTGCAGGAGCTGTTTATTTTTTACTAGTTGGCTGCTATTGGAATAATTAATGCACAAAGTCTAAATAGCAAAGTACACCAATTTCAAGCTTGGTTAAGCCATAACCAACCAGATATCTTAGCCATCTCCGAAATCTAGCTCAAGCCCTTTATCTCCAACTCTGAGATTCTGCCCCGGGATTTCATTGTCTCAGAAATGACCGACTAAATAAAAAAGGTGGAGGCACTGACCTAGTCTACTCCAACCTTCTTACCTTAATTCCCCTCCAAATTCCAATTCCTCAGTTCCAGAACACTGAACTAACTGCTGGAATTCTAAAACTAAATAAACATAAAAATATCTGTATCACTGCCCTATATATCTCACCTGGTAACAATATCTCTACACTCAAAAATATTCTCCTATGGGCCTCTACTGAAATTAACTATGAAACTTATATCCTTGGTGCTGTGAATATTGACTGGAATAAAATCAATTGCCCCTCTCCCTTCCTATCCATTAACCTCTATAACTTCACTCAAATAATTCTCTCCATCACTCAATCTAGCAAAATAAACACTCCCGGATCCACTATAGATTGGATCCTAGTCTCAAATCCAAATAAAATAACCAATTCTGGCACAATTCCTGATACCTTTAGCAACCACCTCCCAGCATTTATGCATTGCTCAACTAGTTCCTCTCCACACCAGCATCAATACATTCAAACTTGTAACCTCAGTAGCTTCAACCCAACTACTTTCTCAAATACTTTCAAACAAATGAACTGACAAATTCAAAACATCCTTCCTCTTGACAACGCTATAGAATACTTCAACTCTGTCTTCCTTGATACTTTAAACTCACTAGCCCCACTAAGAAACAAAAGGATAAAAACTATAACTGCTTCTTGGCTATCCAAAGAGACAAAACAGATTATGCACCACAGAGACAAACTATGGAAGCTTTACCAAAACAATAAACTGGTCAGTACCTTGCTCCAATATAAACGGCTCCGTAACCGTGCAAAATTACTAATCACCAAATACAAAAAATCCTATTATATCAAACTTCAGTCCAATAACAATAAAACCCCCAAAAAATTCTGAAACTCAATAAACCCACTCCTCAATCCAGGCTCCAAAAATAATCCTTGTCCTGACCCAAGTAAATCTGACCTCGAACTAGGCTCTGAATTTAACTCATTTTTCATAGAAACTATTACTACCCTCACCAATACATTTCCCAATAATAACCCAACTGCTCTATACTCTCCCCCTTCTAACTCACCTCATCTGTTTGAACTCAAACCCATCTCCACTAACGTTATAAAAAAACTTTTGTCCAAACTTAAACCTTGCTCTAATGCTCCCGACAATATTCCCTCTTCCTTCCTAAAATATGCTGCTGATGGCATTGCTCTCTCAATCAGCATCATAATTAACCGATCCATAAAAGAATCATACGTCCCCAAACTCTGGCGCTCAGCTTATATTCTTCCTCTTCATAAAGGAGGCAAAAATACCAGCATCTCAAACTTCCACCCCATTGCTTTGCTCTCACCAATCTCCAGAATCCTAGAAAAATTCATCCACCTCCAACTTATGCCTTTCCTGACCCAAAACAATCTTCTCACTCCTACCCAGCATGGATTCCGTCCAGGCCATAGCACAATAACCGCTCTACTCTTTCCTAGAAACTGTCAATCAAGCCCGAGATTCAGAACACTTAGTTTCTACTGTTTTACTCAATCTGTCTAAAGCCTTTGATACTGTTTCCCACAAGCACCTTCTCTGTCATCTCTCAAACCTTAAATCTCTCACATAATGCTTTATCCTGGTTCTCCAGCTATCAGACAGATCACAGGCAGTCGAATGGAAGAACTCCATCTGTTCCTTCCTACCTACCCCAACTGGCGCACCACAGGGATCCATCCTTGGGCCAATGCTTTTTAACATCTTCATCAATAACTTTTACACTGCTATTCCTGATGCTAAAATTATTCAATACGCAGATGATTCAACCTTAGTCTGCTCTACCTCAAACCTCTCTGAATTGCTGACTAAAACCCAAACTGCCTTCTCAACAACTGAAAACTGGATGTGCCAAAACCACCTCTCTCTCAATGCAAATAAATCAAAGATTCTAGTATTCCCCCCCACAAAGACCCTCTCCTACAATAAAAACAACTTCAAAGTCTATAGTCAAACCAACTCACCTATAGAAGTGGTCCCCTCTGCCAAACTACTTGGCATTACTGTAGATGAACACCTCAAGTTTGATATTCATATTCAACAAAATATTAAGAAAACCCACCAAAAGCTAGGTATGCTGTATAGGAATAATCGTTTTCTCTCCAACTCTACCAGGCAAACTCTGGCCTCGACTTATCTTCTTCCTTCCTTATTATACGGAGCCCCTCTCCTAACCAGCCTGTCCTCCTCTATCACCTCTAAACTAGAAAAATGCTACAACAAACTCTCTAAATTTGCCTCTAAATCTAAAAATACCATCCATCACTGCCTAACCATACAATCCCTGAATTGGCTTGAACTCCCAAACTACCTAGACTATCTCCAACTCACTACTGCATATAGACTCATATTTCACCCAACAAAATGTCCCAATCTAACTAACATCATTCCCCCTTATACACCCAACAGAGCTCTCAGATCTGAAAATCAGAACTTAATTACTATCCATAAACCTAAACGTCCTGCTGGCCAACTTCTCCTATCGTTCTCACTAGGCAAAAAAATGGAATTCCCTTCCCTCCACACTAAGAACCATACCAAACTCAGAAAGCTTCAAAACCCAACTATTCAAACACCTGTCCAATAAATGGAAATGTACCTGCCTTCACCCAACCTAATCAAAGGGGATTCTCTCTCTGGTTCCCAAGCTCTACAACTCTCATAGTTATCTTCCTATGAGCCTATTTAAGCTCTCAACAATTTCTATAGCTTCTGTCTAAGCTCTCAACAACTCCTACAGCTACCCTCACACAGCCCAACCTTGTAAATATTGTAAATAGCATTCTACTGTTGATGTGTGTATGTAAAGCGTATTTACATTTTCTTAAAAGGTTTGTATGTAAACTGTTTCCACACCTAACACATATCTGTTTTCCTCAAATTAAACTGTATGATCCCTACGTTCAAGCTTAATGAATTTGTTAACTATGCATGATATTGAATGCATTTATGAGTAACTATTCTACATAATATTATCTTTAATATTAAATATCAGTTGTATCTAAATTGTATAATGCATCTTGGAGCTTTTCTCCCCCGTCCTCCACTGAAAATGGGTCAATTCGGCCCAGTGGACTTCCCCGGTAATCAAACTGTAAATAAATAAATAAATAAAATAATAAATAAATAAAAATTTTAATGAACAAGATGGTGCTGGTTCGAAAGAAGGCAGGATCAAAGATGATAATACTAGATGGAGGTCCAAAGGAGGAGGAGGTTCTCTGAAGGGACGTCTTAACAGAAAAGTACACTTGAGGAAGGCTTTGCATAGTCTATGGGACATTAGACTAGATCCTGATTCTCCCACATGATAATTAGAAATAGCAGCTAATTGAACTCAAATAGTGGCTGTCGCTGCCCCTTGATTAAAGGTTTCTGTTAGAAATTCCAGAATTGCAGGTATAGATGCTGTAAAGGGATCTATATGTCTTTTGTTAACCTAACAAGAGAACCTCTTCCATTTGCTTGCATAGAGACTCCAAGTCATCTGCTTGTGCGAGGAGACTAGAATGTGACGGACTGCAGGGGACAATTCCAGACGCCTGGCTAAGAGCAGAAGTGGAGCAGCCAAGCTGTCAGCTTGAGGATGTGGAGCGTAGGATGGAGCATTCCTGACTAATGTGTCAGAAGATCCGGCACTGGGTCCAGGATCTATGGGTCCTCCTTAAGGTAGGGCCACAGAAAGGGGAACCAAATCTGACGAGGCCAGTATGGCACAATGAGAATTAACCTGCAACTCAACAACTTTGCTTTCTGTATAACCTTTGGAATCAAGGGAAACGGGGGGGAAAGGCATAAAGAAGACCCATGGGCCAGTTGTGAACCAGTGCATCCCTCAATGACTCTCCCGGAGGGGAGATTAGGGCAAAGTAGTTGTTGCATTTGGTATTGAAGGGAGTGGCAAAAAGGTCGCAGTAAGGCTGGCCCCATTTGTGAAAAATTTGATTCGCAGCTTCCTGATTGAGGGACCACTTGTGAGGCATGAGAATCGTTCTGCTTAGCCTGTCTGCTATAACGTTGGATTTACCTGGGATATGCGTTGCTGTCAGAAAGCGTTGAGAAGATATCACCCATTGCCATACTCTCTGGGCCTCTCAACATAGGGGGTAGGATCTGGTTCCCCCTGCTTGTTGATGCACCATACCACCACCAACATATTGTCTGTCTGAATTGCAATAGTCCCCATGGGAAGAGAGTCCTGAAGTGCTCGCAACGCCAGAAGCACAGCCCTCATCTCTAGGACACTGATATGCAAATGGTGCTCATGATCTTTCCAAACCCCTTGGACTGTCTGTCACAGATAATGCCCCCCCCCCCCCCAATCTGGGAAACATCCGTGGTTACTGTAGCGATAGGTTGGGGAAGTACAAACGGTCTGCCCATTGTTACCTGAGTGGACTGAGCCCACCAAAGTAGGTCCTTCTTGCAGGAGTGAGTTATAAAAATTTCATGAGACGTGGATAACTCCTGCATGGACCATTGGGCGAAGAGTAGCCACCGCAATATTCTCATGTGAAGTCGTGCCATGGGAAGTAGTGTTATCGTCGCTGCCATAGAGCCTAGGACTTTTAGCACAAATCTTGCCTGTACTCTGTTCTTGTTGAGTAAAATAATCACTTGAGTGCGTAATGTCTGGAAACTTTCTTGAGGTAGCCTTGCCAACATGTCGTTTGTATTTAAATCTGCACCAATGAATGTAATATGCTGCCATGGCAACCAGGCAGATTTTTCTGCATTTATAGTAATGCCTAGTTTTGAGAAGAGATGGATGGTGTAGTCTCTTGATTTGATCAGTAGTTACTTGGTGATGGCAGTTAGGAGCCAGTCGTCTAAGTATGGAAACACCTGGAATCCCTGACGTCTCAGATGAGCCGTGACTACTGCCATGCATTTGCTAAACACCCCAGGGACTGTGGTGAGTCCATAGGGCAGAGCTCTGAACTGGTAATGACTGTCTCCCAGCCAGAAGCATAGAAATTGTCTTGAGCGCCTGTCCATCTTTATGTGGTAGTACATGTCCTGAAGATCTAACGAACACATCCAATTGTCTTTTCCCAGAAACGGGAGTATAGACTGCAGTGTTACCATCCGGAACTTTGACTTTTTCACTGACTTTTTTAGTCTGCTGAGATCCAATATGGGTCTCCAGTCCTCTGTCTTTTTTGGAACTAAAAAGAACCTTGAGTAAATTCCGGATCTGAGTTGGTCTGCGAGGACTTCTTGGATGACTCTTTTTTTCTAGCAACTTTTGTATTTCTAGTGTTGCTTGATCCCTTTGACTGGGTGGAATGTCTGGGATAGACTTTGGCGGATGAGGTGGACATTGGAAGGGGATGTTGTATCCTCTGGATATAATGGACTGTACCCATTTGTCTTGAGTCAAATTCAGCCAGGCCTCTGGGTACAGCAATATTCTCCCCCTCGACTGCCTCCAGAGGTGGACAGGTGGGCCTCCTTTCAGGAACACTGGAAGGGCCTACCAGAGAATGTATCTCTGTTGCCCTGGTCATGCGGACCCCCTCTGCTGCGTGGACGGCGTCTTCCATTATTTCCCCCTCTACCCCTGGGGGAAGGAACATCACGAGTGTCAGATAAGGCTCCTTTGGATTTACGGAACCCCATTTTTCCACTCTTTTGACCTTTAGGATAAGGTCTGGTAGGGGCGTAAAAACGGACTCCAACAGACTTGTTGGCTCCTGGTGAGAGTTTCTCTCACTTTCAACCCAAACAATGATGACCCATCAAAGGGAGTGTCAATAAAAGAAGAACGGAAGGGTTCGGCAAACTCACAAAAGCACATCCAGGAATGTCTACGAAGAGGTATTCCTGTGCCTGCTGTCCTGCTCTGTCCATCGGCTGCATAAGATATGATGCACATGGAGGAGTTAGATATGAGGTTAAGGTTGCAAGCTGGGAATTAACCTTATCAGATAAATCCTGGGCTGTAGCACCTTGCAGGGCATCTCCTAGCTCTTTTAGGAGATCCCTCTGAAGTCATGTGAAATCCGACAAATAATTCAGCGACCGTAAGGTAAAGGCCACTGAGGAGAGCATACGCTTTCCATATCTGTCCATCGTATGAGAATCCTTGTTGAGTGGATGAACAAATACAGACGTTTCAGCTAACTCCTTTTTTGTGGCTGCTGCCACCACCATTGCATCTACGGGAACCCCTTTAGTAAAATACTGCCTATATTCCAGAGCTTTAATGAACTTATGAATGCTAAATCAGAGTAGAGCACATCATTTTGTGGTTAGACATTTTGCACTACTTATTTGAAGTGCAAGGAACAACTGTACAGGCCCTGTACTAGGTTGCTAGGTTGTGTTGACTCACTGAGGGCTAAAGTGCAAACAATACTCTAGGGTATGTAGACCTGCTGAAGGCCCTAGTCTAATAGCCTTCTACTTACTCGTTCACTGAATATTGCACTATCAAAGACGTGTTTTAACTACTTTATATAACCCAACTGTGCTGCTGATACTGTTATTGTTTAACCCTACTGTACTAAATGAAGCTGTTCTGGTTTGTGCCTAAGAAACATTTTTTTTTCTTGGTCTAAGCCCTACTGTGTTAAAAAAGCTGCCCTACTATGATACAAAAGCTGTTGTTGGTTTATGCCCTACTAAGATAAAAAAGCTGTTGTTGGTTTATGCTCTACTGTGAGACAAAAGCTGTTTTATTTTATACCAAGCAGTTGTTTGACTCTAGCTGCATTGTTAAAACAGGAACTGTTATAAGCATAGCTGTACAATATTTAAAATAACTGTGTTACAAAAGGTCTGTGGTAACTAAGCCCTTCAGCGCTAACGGAAGTTGTTGTATTTATAGTTTTTCTAAGCTGCTTACTGCCTATAGCTGTCTATTGCCTCTAACTGTATTGTGGAAACAGGAACTGTCTCTCCAACCTCCTCCTTCTCTCTCTCCTAAGTCCTTCATACTCCCTGTCTCTCCCCTAACTCCTTCTCAGTCAAGGTTCCTCAGCTTTACTACTACTTCCCCCTACGAGTTCTAACAGTCTTACAGTGTCTCCTATCAACCATCTCTATACCTCTCCTTCTCCTCTGCACTACCCTATTCTAGCTAATAAGGTTCTCATGTACCTATTCCTCAACCATTAACTCTTCCTTTATTTTACAGGTACCCGGCCTTGCCTCATAGATGAAAAACCATTTACCAATCTAGGAAGTCCACACACTCCCTCTCTGAACTCTACTCATCAGTGGATACCTCCCCATCAACAGTTCCCCTTAAGAACAGTGTATGTGTGAATTCAAATGTTGTTTTTGAACCCTGTCTTTTAGTCATATTTCTGTCTACTATTGAAGAGGCTCCCGCTCAGCTACAATCCGTCGTGGTGCACCCCCCCCACCACCATCTCAAGCGGCCAGCCTAACTTTGCTACCTGCCTACCAAACTAGCTCCAACTCTGCAAGCTCCATTGCCTGTAAATCCCCCCCAGTTGCCTATTTCTTCTCCTTCCCCTCCACTGCAGCCCCAACCTTCACCTGTTCGCTAATTCTCCACTTACTTTACCTTCCTTTCACTCTGGACACACTTAGTCTTCCTACTGCATAACCCTCTGCTCTTTCTCCCCCTAACCCCTCCTCTAATCCTCCACTCCCACATCCCTGGCTCATCTCCATGCTCTGAGGTCACTCTGTCCTTCCTCCATAGACTAGGGCACAAATCATAGCAAAGGTACTATCAGCATAGCTGCCCCTTTGTACCTGAGTGAACCCCATTACAAGCCCAGTGATACCAGACCTTCTGGCTCTTTTACTTTAAGTCACACCTTATACTACTAGGTATCGAATATAAATCTGCAAGCAGCTTAAAAGTGAAAAAAACAGTCATTTCACATTCCCTGAGCTTAAAACCTATTTAGTGTTTTTTTAACTACAGCTGTCCCTCTCCAACTTCTCTAAGCACTCTCCCTGATTGGTTTTTCTTACCTGCTTCTGTTGGACAGTGTAGACCCACTCCACTCACTTCACTCCCCTACCCTACCCCCATTGCCACCCACCCCATATCAATTTTACTCTTATAATCACACACCATGCCCAAACCCACTCCTACAACTCAATTACCCAATCAAATCAAACCTATCATCCCCACTCTAACATATTAAACTACGCCCAACACAATACCTTCCCATACCACCATTACTGGCACTCATACCCACAACAATATAAAATGCCCTCATGCATGTACTCCACCATTCTACAACCACTATGTCTCACATTTTCCCTCTCCTCTCTCTTTCTCTTATCTATCCTCTCCTCATACCAAACACACCTTTACTTTACCCACCCCACCACCATGGCAATCTGACTCCACTACCAATCTGATTAAAGCTGAACATTTTCCTCTATCATCTTGTCACCTCTCCTCTACCACACCTTTCTCCTGTCTATATAATGTTCCCAGCTACAAAACTAAACAACGAAGGCCTGAAAAATTACTCCACAAACTGAATAAACTCTATCTAAACCTAAAACAAATTTTTTCATGTTGCGTTGACATTCATCCAAATCCAGGTCCCCAAAACAGCAACAATTCAAACCCCACAAACCCTAACTCTCTATATCTACGACCTGCCTCATCTCTCCTCTTTCTAAACATAAATATAAAAAGTATTCTTAACAAAACCCAAGACCTCCATGCCCTACTAGCCCTGTATAAGCCTGATATAGTAGTAATAACAAAAACATGGCTAAAAACCCGAACATCATGACAATGCAATAACTGCCCCTGGCTACAATATTATACATAAAGACAGGCCAGGTAAAAAAGGAGGGGACGTAGCCATACTATACCAAAGTCACCTCTCCACTGAACAATTTGAATGCAACTCCACTGAAGTCAAAGACATAGAATTAATTTTAGCCAAACTAAAACTCAACCCCAATAAACAAATAATTATTGCAGGAGGATATACTCCCCCCAGGCAATAATACCAGTATACTGGAAAATCTACTTAGCTGGATGTCATCTTCCCTTCCACAAGAAACAATACTTTCCAGAAACTTTAACATTGACTGGGCTGAATGCACCATCCACAATCCCTCTACCTACATTAACCTCCATAAGTACACCCAAATTATTCCACCCCTGCAAGAATAGATAAAACCTTCAAACGCCATTCCATCTTGGACTGTATTCTACTATCTGCCCCCACTCTCACCCACCAATCAGGCTGTCTCCTGGACAGTCTGAGTGACCATCAACCTACATACTTAATTAGACACCAGCCCCACCAAACAAAACAATCAATACTCAGAAATGTACGTAACAAAAAAACCTTAAGAACCCAGGACCTAATCTACTCACTAAAATGCTGTAACTGGTCCCCCCTAAAACAGCTATCACTAGATGAAGCCGTAGAGTACTTTAACTCTACCTTTCTAAAAATCCTAGATTCCTATGCACCACCCAGAACCACTAGAATCAAAACCAACCATGCCCCATGGCTATCTAAAGATACCATGTCCCTAATGAAAGAAACAGACAAAGCCTGGTCACACTTTCAAAAACACAAAACTACTGCCCAGCGACAGAAATATCAAGTACTCAGCAACAACGCCAAAAAACTAATAAAGCTAGACAAGACTATTATAAATCCATGCAGGAAAAACACGCCAACAACCCACAGAAATTCTGGGCCTCATTAAACAACCTACTTCACCCTGGTAAAACTACTATCCCTTCCCCTATATCACCAAACACCCACAGTGACATCCCCACCCAGCTTAATAAATACTTCACTGAAATAATCCAAGTCTTAGCAAATACCCAAAAAACTACTTCCAACCCCACAGCAACAGTAACCCCACCCCCTCTAATACATTAAACAACAACTGCAGCTTTTCCCTGAATCCAGTCCCCACTACTACAATATCTAAGCTCCTCAAAAAGCTTAAACCAACAACATTAGCAGCAGATAATCTCCCAGCTGACTTTTTAAAGATTGCAGCAGAGGCTATAGCTTATCCCGTGTCCATCCTCATAACAGGTCAATAACCGAATGTAAAGTACCCCACTCCTGGAAAATAGCGCATATTATACTTTTGCACAAAGGAGGTCAATCACTTGACCTTACCAACTACCACCCTATAGCAATTCTATCACCCTTATTAAAAATATTAGAGTCGTTCATGTCCAGATCATGTACTACCTCCAAAAAAACAACCTCCTATCTACATTCCAGCATGGCTTTAGGCCTTCCCACAGCACCACCACAGCACTGCTCTCATTCTCCAACATTGTGACTCTACAAAGAAACAAAGGTCTATTTGTATTCTCCATATTCCTTGATTTATCCAAAGCCTTCGATATGGTTAACCACAGTATGCTCCTAAAAACCCTACCTACCCTGAACATCAGCTCCTCTACCATATCCTGGTTCTCTAACTATTTATCAAACCGGCAACAGGCAGTCTTATGGAAAAAACAGTTGTCCCCCCCCTACTACCAGTAGCTGTAGGTTTCCCTCAAGAGTCCATCCTTGGCCCCTTGCTATTTTCACTATTCGCTAACCAGATAGCCGCATCCTCACCTTCAGGATCTATAGTACAATACGCAGATGACACCACTATTATATGTGCCACTCCCACCTTGATGGAACTAAAAACTATCACCCAAAATAACTTTTCCCTAGCAGAAGAATGGTTCACCAACATCAAACTTATACTTAATCCAAAGAAAACCAAACTTATTATCTTTAGTCCTGGAAGGTCTCCTCCTGTATACAGTAACTTTGACATAAAATCCAAAGATAATACACTAATCACCCCAACAACTCACACAAAGCTATTAGGAGTTGAAATCAATGATAACCTGAAGTAAAACACACATATTGCCCAAACAATCAAGAAGGTCAACAAAAAGATTGGCCTCCTTTATAGGAACAAACAGTTTATGTCTAAAAATACAAAAGCCATGATTGCAAGAACCCATCTACTATCCATCGTCATGTATGCCTCCCCTATCCTAACTAACCTTCATAGCTCAGAACTAACCAAGATGGAATCTTGCTACAACAAGATTGCAAAGTTTGCTACCGAAGCCAACTATAGGTCTCATCACTGTTTGGCCCTCAAGCAGCTGAACTGGCTTGAGTTCCCTTAACTCTTCCTCCTCAATCAACTCACAATTGCCAACAAGCTCTACCACCACCCTAAAAATAACCCTGCCCTTCATCAACTTATTCACCCTTACACCACATCCAGAACCTTAAGATCCACTTATCAGAACCACATAAATGTCATTAAACACAGAAATGAGGCATGCAAATCCCTCTTTGCCTGCTCTATTGCCAGAATCTGGAATACACTCCCAACCCACATAACCTCCACAACCTCTACCTCCCAATTTAAAAAAAACTTCTCAAAATCCACGACACAACAAACTGGCTCTGCCCATGTCACCCCTCAGGTTAAGCCATAACTGTTCTCTGTTGCTGGGATCCCCTAACAAATAAAAGTTAGCTCACCACCACCCTATATCTACAGTATACCCTAGATCTAGGCCCCTGCCTAGAATGCTGCTAATCTTGTTCTACTAAACTCTTCCTGTATGTTCTGCTGAATATCTTTCTTCTTCATGTATGTTCTACTGGAAATTATTGCTGTGTGTTAACGAGAAACTGCTATAATAGGAAATGTGTGACTGTTGAACTATATTGTATTTTTAAATTTCTCCCAGTGTGCATTCTGTTGTATTACAAAATGTGTGACTCTTTATTATATGTAATATGGAGCTTTTCTCCCCGGGCCTCTGCTGAAAATGGACCTGTGTCCAGTCGGACTTTCCCGGTAAACAAATGTAAAATAAAATAAATAAATAAAATTATTAGGCCTCCACGGAACGGGGTCCACTGAGTCCGTAGAGTCCCACACCTTTCGACTCACCAAACCCAGGAATGGGTCGAAAGGTGGAGACACCCAAGAGGTGGAGGGGCAAGAGCCAAATGCCTCCAGGTATACCGACTCATCTTCAGAAGGGTAAAGGGATTTCCAGCCACCTCTCTTCTTAAGGATCTCCAGGATGTCTGAAAAGGAGACATCCTCAGAGTGTGACCGTGAGGACCTTTCTGAATCATCTGTCAGTATCAGAAGTGACAGACTCAGGGGAGTCTATGTGCTTCCTCTTACACTGTCTCTTCCAAGGGACCTCCTCGGGGAGGATGTTCCAGGGAGGTATCGGAAGAGGAGGATCCACCCATTGTGGCTTCCTGGGGCACTGGCTCTCTACTCTGTGGGTGATGGAGAGGTAATGAAGAGGTGGACACCGGTTCCTTGGGGGAAGAGAGGCTGGAGCCAAAGGTGGAGCAGACTCAGGTGAGAGCACACTCCACATCACCTCAAAGGCACCACAGTCCTGGGCCGAAAGAGACCCCAGCCCCAAGAGGCCGGGAGATCTCAGTGGTACTAAGGAGAGTGGCACCGAGGCAGATGAGGGAGCCAAACTCACCTGAGCCGAGGCGCTGAGTGGGAGAGCCGGTTCCAACATGGGTCCGACTTGACTCTCCCCCCTGGAACTGAACAGGGAATGTCGGCCCCCAGGTCCCTCGATGGACGAAAGCATCGAGGAAACCGGAGCAGATGTCAGACCCGAGATATCAGTAGCGATTACTGGCTCCGGCGGGTCCAGCGCAATGACTTCCATACTCTCTGACTCCAAACTCATTCGAGTTGGAGGAGGAATCGGTGTAGTAGGGGGGTACTGTTGTCGGCTCCAAGATCCGACAGGCTGGGCTCGAGAGAATTTCTGCTAGGGTCCGAAGTAACCTCTTCACTACCCACTCCATGTCATCAGCCGATAGCCTGGGGGATCTAGAGGAATGACTGGAAGACTTGCGGCTACCTGCCACTGTCTGTAGTAAAGGAGACACCGGCACCGAGCAAACAGGCTCCAAGGATGGTGACCGGCTCCTTTTTCGGCTCCACAACGGTTCCGACAAGACAGATGGAACGGAGGGAGAACCATGTTTCTTGGGCCTGACAACTTTCAGGTGCCGAAGAAGTATCAAGTTTGGTGTTGCGTGTTGGCTCAGACACCGGAGTCGATGAAGCAGACTTTTTGGTCGTGTCCGATTTTTTTGTCTGATTTCCTTCATCCACTTTTAATAAGCCCCTCAACATAATCTTATTCCTCCTCTCCTGAAAGACCCTGGCTCTAAAACTATGGCAAATGGAACAGGAGTCTTGAAGATGGAGTGGACTCAGACAGTACACACAACTAGTGTGTCTGTCAGTAATGGACATTGTTTGGGTGCAGGAATCACACTTTTTGAATCCTGATTTGTGTTCCTCAGCTGGTTCCTTAGACATGCTAGCTATAAAGAAAAAAACTCTCAATAAACGTTAGAACAAGCTATATATTTTATAGAAAGAGAAAGATAGCAAAAAAACAGGTATCCAAAATATATATATATATATATATATATATATATATATATATATATATATATATATTTTAATAGGAAGAGGAGGAAAGGGAGGAGGAGAAGTCTCTAAGTTAAATGACTATCTCCTCCACTGGAGGAGATGCCTCTAACTTAAACAGTGTACTCCTAAAAAGGGGAATGAAGGAAGAAAAGGGGCAAGAATCCTCTAATTTAAATGGATTCCTGAGGAGACAACAAGGCCCAAAGAAAAGGACAGCCACAAAGGTAAAAATACAAGTTTTAGAGAGCCTAAAATAGCACGAGGTTATTACGATAGAACTAGTAAATAAAACAGATAATAATTAGGAAGTAACTATTAGAAAATATATAAAATATTAAATTTTACAAGCCTGAGCCAGTGAAGACAATCCCGAAGCTTCAAGCAGCAAACGAGATCTGGAGAATAGCCACTAAGCACCATGGGATAGGACGTAGCCTCGAGCCAGTAGAAGCTCTCGAGCTTTAGTATAAGCCGAGATGGAGCCGAGTTTCGGCTCTGAACACAAACAGCAAGAATGAAGGCAAGATGGGACAACATAACATCAACAGTTTCAAGTAAAAAGGAAGGATTTGTATGCACACTAACCTATCTTTGTGGAAAATCAGATAAGATGATTTGGAAGAGAATGTGTGGAGCTCAGAAACTTGTCTCTCAAAAGTTATAGCCACAAGACAGATTGTTTTCCAGGAAATAAACTTGAGATCTGACTTAGTGGAAAACTCAAAGCGAGATCATATTAAACTCTGTAAAACAACAGTGTAATTCCCAAAGAAGAGTAGGATCTTTTATCAGAGGTCCAAGTAAAAAGGTACCTTTAAGAACGCTTTACATAATTTGGATGAAGCTAACAAGGAAGCATTTTTTCCAATGTGATAGTTAGAGATGGCTGCCAGATGAACTTTAGTGGTGGAAAATCTAGTGCCACTTTGAAAAACTGAATCAAGAAAATCTAGAACAACAAGGATTGGAGTGATGAAATGATCCAGCTCTCTCTGCTGTGCCCAAAAAGAAAATCTCTTCCATTTACTTTTATAAATATTCCTCGTAGAAGGTTTCTGGGATGAAAACAAAATTTGGCGATACAGGAGAGGAAAGCCTGGAATGTTTAACCATCATAGGAACTGGAGAAACCTTGTGATCAATCTGAGGCCTACAATGTCCAGATGAGCCATCCTTGACAGATCTGAAAGGAGATCTGGACTGCGGTCCAGTATCCAAGGGGGACATAGTTTTTGAGACCATAGGAAAGGGAACCACACTTGCTGATGACAGAAGAGGGCAATGAAGATTACTTTGCTCTTCAACTAAAGTGCTTTCAGAAGCATTTTGGGGATTATAGGTAGGGGTGGATAAGCATATAGAAGACCAGGGGCCAAGCGTGGACTAGAGCATCTCTCGATGACTGTCCCTGAAGGCGAATTAGGGCAAAGAACCTGCTGCATTTTTTGTTGAGGGGGAGAGGCAAATAGATTGCAGCAAGGTTGATCCATTCGTGGAAGATCATACTTGCCACTGATTGATTGAGAGACCACTCGTGAGGCATTAGGATAGCCTGCTGGGCTTGTCAGCTAGAATGTTGGATTTACCCAGTATGTGCATCACTACAAGAAAGTGGTTAGAGGAGATCACCCATTGACAGACTCTCACTACTTCTCAGTAAAGGGGGTAAGATCTGGTTCCCCTTTTTTGTTGATATACCAAACTACTGACATATTGTTAGTTTGGATAGCAGTTGTCCCAACAGAAAGAGACCCTGAAAGGCCTGCAACACTAAAAGGACCACTTTCATTTAAAAGACATTTATTTGCAATTTGGTCTCATCTGGGGACCACATGCCTTGAATATCCATCCCAAGAAATGCCCCTACCACCTCAATTGGGAGGCGTCCATGATCAACGAGCATATGGGAAGGAAGGATAAAGGGACATCCTTGACAAATTTTGTCAGACTGAATCCACCACAACAGGGAATCCTTGCAGACTTGAGATAGTTTTATAGGCTGTTGCAAAGGTTGTTGAAGAATGGACCATTGTACTGCTAGAGTCCACTGGAAGATCTGCATGTGAAGATGAGAAGAACGTATCAAGGTAATTGTTGCAGCCATCGATCCCAGGGCTTTGAGAATCATTTTTCCGGGGGGGGGGTAGTAAAAAATCTGTCTGACATGCAGTCTCAAGGTAAGAATTCTATTTTATGGTGAAAGAGCGAGATGATTGACCATACCTAAACAAGCCTCTATAAACTCCAAGACTCGAACTGGTTGAAGGTGGGACTTTAAAAGATTGATTGTGATCCCCAGGGACTGAGATAATTGGAATAAGTAATCCCTGGCTTTTACTAGGAGATGCCTGGCTGATGCAATGAGGAACCAGTCATCTAAATAAGGAAACACTCTGAATCCATGAAGTCTGAGATGAGCTACTACCATTGTCATGCATTTGGTGAATACCCTGGGAGCTGTGGTAAGACTAAAAAGCAGGGCTCTGAACTGATAATGGCTGGCTCCCAGCTGGAAGCATAGGTATCTTCAAGAGCGTATGTTCATTTTGATGTGATAGTACATGTCCAGAAGATCTACAGAGCACATCCAGTTGTCCTTCTGTAACAGGCAGAATGGACTGAACCGTGACCATCCGGAACTTGGAGTTCTTTACAAACTGATTCAGATAAATGACATCCAGGATAGGACCCCTGTTTTTTTTTTTTTTTGGCACTAAAAAGAACTAAAAAGAACCTTGAGTAAATTCCAGATCCTCTTTGGTCTGGTGGGAACTCTTGGATGACTCTTTTGTCTAGCAGCTTTTGAATCTCCAGAGCTGCTAACTCCCACTGATTAGGTGGAACATTGGGGAGATGTTTTCTTTTCATTCAGGAAACTTGTAAAAAAGGAATGAAAGATCCTCTGGATACAGTTCTTTGCAGCTCTTTGCAGCCACTTATCTTTTGTGATGGCTGCCCAGGCTTTTGGAAGGAATGACTAAGGCAATCAGGGGGGATTCATTCTATCCGCAGTAGTCAGTTAGAACCAATTGGGTATGTGTGTGTAACAGTTTGAGGGTAAATAGAGTTAATGTAGTCAGGCATGCAGCAACATCTACTGTCTGCTAACATCATAAATGCTGCTTGAAAATCATGGCCTACTAAATAACTACAAAGCTAACCAATAAGAAGGAAGACATGAATGAAGTGCAGAATGAAGGGAGATGCCTGGGAGATAAAATTAACCATCATCCAGATAAAAGGTTACATGATTAAAGTAAAACAGGACTCTGCATTGTTACGTTTTGTATACTGTGGGATCTTATTCCTGTTTATCCATGCATCTAGTAAAAGAACAAAGTGCAAAATGGTCAAATTAATGCTATATTACAAGAGCTTAAAACTTTGAAAATATTTTAACATTTATTCTTACCTGCTGTTTTGTTTTTCCATTTTTCAGAGGTGGCATGATTCAGACCTATGAACAGTACCAATTTGTGCACCAAACGTTATCTTTGTATGCAGAGAAACTCTCCATGGAAGCAGATCAATGACTCCTCAGTGTTCCTTCATTACCTTTCCACAGAAGCACCAACCTCAACACTGGATTAGTTGTGAGGGTTACAGAATAGATGACCTGCTGTTGTGTATTAGCAGTGGATGTACTGAAAAACGAAATCAAGCAGTGACACTAGACTAAATGAAATATTTATTTTACAAAAAATCTAAAACTGGCTAAGAAATACAAACTGCAGGCTAAGGGTAAGATACCACAGTTTAAGTTGGAAATGTTTAAACAAGTATGTCAGTGATCTAAATAAGGAGTCATCCAAAAATATTTCTTGCTATAAGGACATAATAACATAAAGGGCATTGCCTCATGATGGGGCACTGTTTTGATAGTGGTGACTTAACCAAGAAAATGTTGCATGAAGTGATGTTCCTAAAGAAAACCTACAGTGTTAATACATTCTTTGACAAAGGGGATGCTTGTCATTTAAACTGAAAACACAGGAAATTCCTGTCAAAGTGACAGGAATAAATGAGAAAGGGTATCAGAACACTTTCTGGTAAACAAAACAGACACATTACAACTAAATGTGATATACATTTGGCTTTTATGATTTGTCTTTTTTAGACCAGCATACAAAACTTGCCATCACTTGCAACACTTGCTCCACAGCAGTGTTTTGAACGCTCTCTGTGTCCAAACCTGAGAATTTTTGTTCTTACATTTGAAGATGTATGCTTTGGATGTTCTATAATGATCCTTTGGCTATGCAAGTCATAGGCACCACTCTGAAATCTGGCAGCTGCTTTTGCTGCATCTGTGAAATAGCTATATTATGTGTATGTCCACACGTACCCACTCAGTTCCAGGTGTGCCACCGTATGTGCATACCTTAATTTAAAAGGCACCACAGGTCACTCAAAACCTTTGTAGTCATACTTCCTGCTATGCACAGTTCTGAGTTTAAGTGCAAATCAGTATATTACTTACGTTTGTTCATTTCACACCCACAATGAAATACAGACATACACCCATACAGACAGATAGACACACGTGCGCGCACGCACACACACACACACACACACACACACACACACACACACATACACACTTACATACCTAAATACGCAACAACACAAAAACAACCTTACACAACTCTATATATACAAAATCATGCCCTCACTTAAGAAAAATACATATGTTAACAAGCAAAATGGCTCAGTGGTAATGCTGTGAAAAACAAAATCAGTTTCATGTAAGATGTGCTGTACCAGCAAAAAGAGAATTAAGTATTCACCGTAACTCATATTTCATGTGAAACATCCATGCCACCTTAAAATGGAAATAAGACTGCTGCTGTGCTAAACAGAATATATGCAGTATAGTATGGATATTATATAAGTATAACCAAAACAATAAGCAGTATTCACGATGGACGGCTCCAACCAGCAAAGTTTGAACAAATTAACCAAGTTTATTCCAAACGCACAACAGAGACACTTGTATTACTTAAACGCCTTCACCATACATCTACTTGCGTTTTCGTCATAAAAATGACTTCATCAGATGACCAGCTGGGTGAGAATTTGTCAGCATCGATCTTATTATTTGGTACATGGTTTCACCAAGATACTGATGTTAAAGTGTATTAGTAGCCTTTGAAGAGGTACTCGTATGAAGCTTTAAAGGGAAGCAGGTGTCCTCGTTTACTTTTTCATAACCATCCATGGACCAGAAAAAAACGCGTTTTTGTTAGCAAACATAAATAAATAAAAGTATGCTAATTACTAACACCGCCTCCCCAAATCTTGGTGAAACCATGTACCAAATAATAAGATCGATGCTGACAAATTCTCACCCAGCTGGTCATCTGATGAAGTCATTTTTATGACGAAAACGCAAGTAGATGTATGGTGAAGGCGTTTATGTAATACAAGTGTCTCTGTTGTGCGTTTGGAATAAACTTGGTTAATTTGTTCAAACTTTGCTGGTTGGAGCCATCCATCGTGAATACTGCTTATTGTTTTGGTTTTAGTGACTATTGGCAGTATCATCCATTTTTTCACATTTTCTTATTATATAAGTATACTTATAAGCTCATAGATTTATAGGTAAATACTAGGCTAATGACCACCAGGGCCTTTATAAGCCTAGCCATGCAGTCGAACCCAGTCATGTCCCTATGTATCAAGGGCATTTATTAAGAGGGGCTATGTTAGAAATTTTCTAGAGTTTATATTGTGGTGTTAGTTAGTCTGGGCATTATTGCATGTCTCTGTCTATCAGAGACGGGGTCCAGAACAGGGGTGAATTTCCAATTTCACCATCCATTGGTCAAGGTTAGCTTAAACAGGGCAGGGATGGACTCTGTTTCACATGAATAGGCCTGTTCCAGAGCATGGGGATCCTCTGAGACCCATATCTGTCTCACCGACATATCTAATTTATGTCACAAGCAAAATACTTGGATTTAGTGGTTCTGGTGCTGTTTTTTTTTTTTGGATGTTCAAAAGGTCTAGAAGAGCTGGATTTGAGAATGCCTTGTGTGCGTACAGATAGGGCTTTAAGGCGATCTGCATACAGCAATGTGTTTACACCCTGGATTATCCTGGTAAGGAACCTTTGCGGGAGTTCCAACTGTTGCATATGTCAGGTCAGGTACATGCCGATGGGGGCATTATACTCAATGATGGGTCTGATAAGGACCAAATAAAGTGGTACTATGATTTCCTTGGAGCTGGATGCCACGCTATTACTTATAAGCTGAGCAACAAAGAATAATTTTCATACTGCCTTGGCCACATGTTGGTCAAAGTTTAGATTACTGTCTACATGTGTTCCCAGATCCTTGACTATTGGGTCAATTCTTATTACGAATGTTCTGGAATAAGTATCATACAGTGTCAGTGATGCAACAGGTAGTACATTTGCCTTTGGTGCAGAAGGCTGTGGGTTCTATTCCCGATCCAGGGAGATCTATTGCTGACTTGCATTGCAACATGGAAGGGTGCTATATTCTTGAGTGTGTCGTCCTTCAGATGAGATGTTAAACAGAGGCCCTACTTGTTTGAGTTAGTGGTAGTTTAGGTGGATATAAAAAATTCCACCACACCTATCAAAAAGAGTAGGGGTCCTTTATTAAAATTCCTAAAATGCAATATATACATTCCATATACAAATTTCACAGCCCATTTACAATTATTTACAATTATGTACCAGTAATTCACATATTTTCAAAATATTTTAGATTTTCAACTTCCTCCACTCGTTTTTTTCTACAACCAAAATCTTATTTTCTTCAAAATTTCTAACAATGCCCATTTCCCATTATATTTTATCTCATTCATTCTTTCATTACAGACAATCCACATTATACAAAACAATTTTCATCTAATCTATCTATATCATTTTGTTTCATATTTTCACAGTATCCATATTTTATCATGTCCATTTTTACACATTTAACATTTTTCAATCTTTTTAAACATTCTTTGTCACATATTTCTTCCCATGATTGATTTACTCTTTTACATTTCAGAAAAACATGTTCAGTGGTCTCTAATTCCCCACAATATATGCAGATTATATCTTTTATTGTTTTATATGGTATATTTGCTTTTACCGGAAGCCTGTTTATAGACAACCTCCACAAAAAATCTGTACATTTCACATATTTTTCACATCTTTTCATTCTTGCTTTTACACCTTTTACTTTTTTATCTCCTAAATGCTTCTAAGGGTAAATATAATAAAATTTTCCCATTATATTTTCATACCATATTTTCCTGTTCTTCTCTATATTTCTTAAATCAATCTTCCACAGTAATACTTTCTCTTGATAGGGTTTCATTTCTGTAGAAGTGATTCCTTTACTTCTTTTTAAACATTTAAGCTTCTTCCATATTCATTTATATTTTTCCTCTATAGTCCTTATTAACAATTTTCCTTTTTTCTGTATTCCTGTCAATATTTTATATAAATTCAGTGAGGTTATACATACAATTGGGTTTCCTAAACCCAAACTTCCTTCCTTTTTGGTAACATAAAGAATTCCTCTTTTAATTGGGTTCAATCTAGACCCCCATATAAATGTGAATTAACTCATCAATAATTATTTTTCACATTCTGGTGGTATCATGAATACACTTGCTAGATGTGTCATCTTACCTAATATTACGAATTAATTAAACATGCTTTTTCCCTATATGTAAGTTTAAATGTTTTCCAGAATATACAAGTACTCCTTATTTTAAGTATCATATCCTTCCATTGTGTCATTCTCTGTTGCTCAGTACCAAACCTTATTCCCAGAATTTCTGTTTCTTCTTTATTAAACCGTATACCAGAGAACCCAAGTCCTTAACTCTTTTCCTCATTAATACTTAAACATAACACTTTTAGTTCTTTGTCAAGTGTCTTAATAGCTATATGATGTAGTTTCCATAGCTGGACTATGACTATACAGTGATAACATATAGTAACACAAACTGCCTGCACACATGTTTTATCCTAATGTGAACTAGTGAGGTGAACCCATGAGATGTACGTCACATGTCAGCCATCCTTCTGAAACTTGAGTTCAAAAAGTAAAATATACAAAATGAATTAACTTAGTTATTTTTGCTTTCAAGAACTGAATTCTGTAAATACAGCTGCTGTTGTCATGTTTGTAACGATAGCCAAAAGAAAAATATTTACTGGTTCTTTTTTACTATACAAATGTATTATTTTTTCCAATATACTAACATGAATGTGTTTTCTATAGATTTTAATTCTGTGAATTGGATTTTTAAAGATATGTACTTTTTTAACCTTCTTTAAGCATTTGGTCACTGAAAAGTAATAACCAGATGGAAATGTATTATTTCTTTTGGCGAGAGTTTAATTTATTAAGCTCAGGATTACAGCTAAAACTTGAAATAGTGAGCTTGAGATATTCTATGTCAGGATGTGTAATGGCTTACTATGCTTTGATATTAGTTAGCTGCATTTTATTAACTTGTTCTGTTTGTAAACATTAAATAAAAGATTTGGAAAAACATTGTGGTCCCTATAGAATAAGGCATGCAGACCACCACTTCCACCACTAGGTGGCAGCATAGTACAATACATATTCCAGCAAATGACTTTTTACCAGTCTTTTGTTTGCAACTGAATGTAATATTTATTTATTCCTTAATGGCTTCCTTGCTGTTAACTCTGTTCAGTCAATCTCTGCATATTATCCTAAGATGCCCATGTCTATTATTTATGGGTAGCAGTCAGGTGAGATTTATTTTCTTTCACATACAAATCAACAGCCTCTACTTTGTGTTGCTGTCACTCTGGAAAAAGGAGTGCATGTACCAATGAACATCTGGGTCTGATGGCAGTATTTCAAACTGAATTTTGCAAAAACTGTTAATCTACCCATCATAAACTCTTAAAAGAAGACCTTAAAATTGAAATGAAATGTAAAACAGTATAGCTCATTGCACTCCATATACTTCAGAAATGTGTTGCGGGAGTTCAATAGTAGCAATATAGTATGGTGTAATAGATGGTTCAGCTTTAAATAACATGAAACTTTCTGCCAAGTACAGAAATAAATTATAGCAAGAAAAGCCTGCCACAGTGTGTACTGAATATCATGCCCTTTTCATGATGAAACACCACTGGAAATATGACCGTTACATTTTTGTTATTGATGAAGGAGTACCATTTTAGCAATAACAGAAGTGTGATTACTGTCTTCAGGTAGCTGTCATTATTTCCAGTGGTGTTTGGTCACAAAAAGGGTATGATACCCAGTAAATAGCATGGCACAAGCCTTTCTTGTTAGAATAATTTACTTTTGTACTCTGCAGAAAATATAAAAAGTTATTCCAAGTCAAAAGCTGCAGGTCTAAAGGGTAGACAACTATGTCTCTCAAACATAAAGGAAATGCCCCATGTGAGGAGGGAGTCTCTAACTAGGAGCCTGACACAGAATGTACCTTCCAAAGGACACTCCTACACACCTTTTGAGAGGTAAGGGTAGAAGATTAGAATTAAAGTTAGAGCTCATGCTAAATGGAGACAGACAGAGAAGTAATTGAGGCCAGTGTCAAAAATCTCTGGAAAGCCAGAAAGCTCTAATGGCATAGAAGGAATAAAGAGGTTTGTACCTTTGATAGAACCTACACAGAAAATTGGGTCCATTTGTACTGGCGAGTTTTCTGGGTGGCCTCAGAAAGGAAGGAAGAAATAATCGAAAATATCCCCTGATATAAGGCCTTGGCTATCAATGGAACTGGAGAAACCTGGTTGTCTGTTAAGGGTGTGAAGGTTTGGGTGATACTTACTAATAACAGCAGTATATTGAATGGACATAAACAGGTGGGCTTCTGTAGAAGAAAGGACTTCAGAAGAGGGGACAAGCTTTATCTTAGATAAAAGGAGCTATTAGAATGATCCTAGCCTGATGGGTTGGCTATCTGGATGAACCTTGTTATCAAAGAAACAGAAAACAAGAGTAAATAATCACATTTGGGCTCTGATAAATCCCATCTGAACATTGATATGTGAGATATCCACAGCATGAGCTCCCCAAGAAGAAAGATTAAAGAAATTAAATTGGGAAATTTGAAGATGGTTGGAGTAGAAAAGAGGTCACATACTACAGTGTGCAAGAAGCCAAGGACTCTGTTAGTAATTTAGTGTCTGAAGGTCCATTTATATGACATACAGAGAAAATGGTTGAGCCTAGCAGAGGCCATGAATGAGGACTCTATTTTTCCAGTTGAGGAATGGAGGGCCTAGTCGGAGCTATTGGTTTTCAGTAAAGGTGTGAGTTAAGAGGCATGTCATTAAGGCAAAAGTTATCTGGAAGGGGCTCTAATAAGACAAAAGGTGCTGTAAGCCAATGACCATAAAAACAGATGTGTTAAAGTCCATGCCTGGATCAACAACTTAAGACGAACCAGCTATAAGCCCAACAGGGTTGCAAAAACCTTGTACTAAAAAGCCCAGGGGCCTGTCGCTAGAAACTCCTACACTCGCCATGTAAATGAGTGCCTTTGTAGCAGATCTTGGTAACAAAGTGTAAGAAACAACAGCAGTAGACAAGGTGTTGTCAGAAGTGAAATCAGAGGGCAGACATCATAAAGGAAACTTCTAGGGCCAGTGAAATGAGTACTAGAACTGGCAATGAGGTTAATCGCATTCAGGCTACCACTGCTAGGAAAAAAAATGGTTCATGGAGGAAAATTATAACAGCTGTGGCAGCTTGAATCACATGGGACAGGAGACATGGCTGGGACCATCTGGACTACAGCCTATGAAGTACTTCCATCAAATTATCTTAGTCGGTAGAAGTGGATAAAGTGGGAATATTATAAATGAAGAAGGTGCTTCAGTGACAAAATGGTTAGATGTGGCTAAAGCAGCCACAAGTAGATGAAGTGGTCTGAAGAACAATAATCGAAGGGCTCTTGACTGCAAAAAAAAGAGAAGATTCTTTTACCAGTAATTTTGGACAGAACTGTTCCTCACCAGTGGAATCTGATAGAGCAGACACATTACTGGAAGGCAGTGGTTTTGACAAAATATTCTTCTTTCAGCAAAGTTTTCGTTAACTTCTTTTTAGCAGAAGACTTATCAACCTCAATGCTAGGCTGTGAACTGAAGCCCAAAGGCTGACTAACTGGTCATTTTGCTTGAACATTGGCTTGGGTTTTCAAAGCCAAGAAAGCTCTATGCACTGTACTTTGCCTACACTGATTACCCGCGGTGGTGGTGCTGCAGTAGCGTTGTCGCCTCATAGTAAGACGCTGTCCGGTTCGATTCTCAGCTAGAGCGTCTTCTGCGTGGAGACATGCGTGAATGGGCGTACCTTCATTGAAGGTTGTGCGTCAGGCCTGGCAAGCCGGTACGTAAAAATCAACTGCCAATCATTAGCGGACCGAAGTTCTGCTGTGGCGACCCCTAACCGGGAAAAGCCGAAAGACACAAACAAACTTTGCCTACACTGATTAGATTTGTTGAGGCTTAGAAGTCCAAAAGCACAAAACACAAACCAGGAAGCACAACAGTAGAACAAGGGAGTCCAAATACACCACAAAGCAGGTATTTCCAAACACAGGTTTATTGAATCCAAACCGATTAAGCGCTTTCATCAGCAAGTCTGATTTCATCAGAATAATGACCATAAAAACCACAAACCTTATATACCCTCCCCCAGCACAGGTAATATGACATCACATCCTCAAAATCTAATACATCACATCCTGAATGCATAAAAACATAAAAAACTTTAGAAATATTGATGTTAAAAAACCTGCATACTGTAAAATATACCCATAACAATACCAAAGACAAGTAACACATAATATAAATCACAAAATGTGACAAAAATGGCCCCATATCTGAACTACATATAAAACATACATCTGAGCTTCAACAAGGACATAATACTAATACGGTCATTAAGGCCAGGCTATGAGCCAGCATTAAGTTTGATTTGCCATTTTAATTCCAAGAACTCTAAATAATCATCCAATGGCCCACCCCGAGGCCCTAAATAAGCATGGTCAATGGCAAAAAATTTTAAAAATGAGTGTGATGTTTTTCCACATGATTGTATAGGGCATTCTTTTTGTTTTTACACTTAATGTCATAACAGTGCTCGTATACTCTTTGCTTAAATGCCCTTTTGGTTTTACCCACATAGAATCCATCACACAACCCGCACTTAGCTATGTACTCTACTCCTTTTGAAAAACAAAAATATTTCTTAATGGGTTATATAAACCCATAGTTCTTGATGTACAAGGAATCACCTTCCAACATAAATGAACACTGTCCACACCTACCATATTTAAAGCAACCACCTTTTCTATTTCCTTTCCTAGGCCTTTCCAACAAAGTTTTAAAACTGGAATCTTTTTTTGTAAACAATAATTGGTTTCTCTCCTAAAATCTTAGAAACTTCTTGATCCAACATCAAAACAGACCAAAAATTTTCAAGTATATTTTTGATACCATAAAAATTTAGAGAAAAAGGCAAAACACAAGCTCTAGCAAAACTATTGTTCATTATTTTGTCACTTGAATGAGCGGTATTAGTCCCACCATTATAGAATAAAATTTTGGCAATGGCACCCGTTTGTCTTTTGATTTTAACCTCATTTTCAATAGCTTTGACAAAACCCAAAGGGTATCCTCTTTTTTGAACATATTGTTCAGCTTGTCACATTCAGCTTGAAAATCAAGTTCATCTGACACCATTCTGGCAATTCTGACAAACTACCGCTTCACCAGTGCCTTTTTCTGGTGAATTGGGTGCCAACTGTCAAAATGTAGAAGTGTGTTGGAATAGGTGGGTGTTCGATATAGTTTGGAAACTTTTAGTTATGTACTTACCATAACGATAGATGTATGTGATCCATCTCGCCTACATTCATAACTGATCGGCTCCGACTCGGCCGATACACTAGCACAAAGTCTCTCATTGGCTGGGCCAACCCTCTTATCCCAGAATGCACCACGCCCAAACCCCCAGATCTTGTTTGCCCCACAACAACTCACCCACATGAGCCATTCCGACTGTATAATAGTGTTTCCTCCAGATCCAACAGGTAGGGGGAAGGAGGGCGGGTACGTAAGAATGTAGGGGAGATGGATCACATACATCTATCGTTATGGTAAGTACATAACTAAAAGATGTAATGCGATCCTATCTCGTTTACATTCATAACTGATGGGACAGCGTCCCTAGCACCTAGATCCTGGGAGGCTCACTGGAAAACACTCCTGAGCACTGTGGAACCAAAGGACGCCCGACCTCTAGAGGCCATGTCCAGTTTGTAATGAGAAATAAAAGTATGTGGAGAAGCCCAAGTGGCTGCTACACATATCTCATCCACCGACAGTCTGGCGTGAAAGGCCACTGAAGTAGCCACAGCCCTAGTAAAATGCGCTCTAACTGGAAATGGAAGGTCCCTTCCTGTTGATGCATAGATAAATGAAACACAATCCGTAATCCACCTAGCATTAGTGGTCTTAGTTACTGCTTTGCCAATCGTGTTATCTGCAAAGGCCACAAACAGCTGGTCTGATTTCCTTTGCTGCTGTGTCCTATCCAAGTAAAACCTCAGTTGTCTATGCACATCCAACTGATGAAGTCTGTATTCTGCCTTGTTGGAAAATTTTGGAAAGAAAACTGGTAGCTCTATAGATTGCTGCAGACAAAGAGCAGAAGAAACCTTCGGAAGAAATGACGGGTTTAGTCTTAGAGATACTCTATCCTTGTGAAAGATTAGATAAGGGGGCTTAACAGAAAGGGCTTGAAGCTCCGAAACCCTTCTGGCTGAAGTAATAGCTACCAAGAAAGCAGTCTTCCAAGATAAGAACTTTTGCTCATAAGTGGCCGCCGGCTCGAAGGGGTGAGACGTCAAGGCTCCTAAAACTACATTCAAATCCCATGGCAAAACAGGTTGCGACACCGGGGGCGAAGCAACCAAGCTCCCTTAAGAAAGGCCTTACACAACTTATGACTCATGAGTGAAGGCTCAAAGGCAACATGATAATTAGAAATTGCTGCCAATTGGACTTTAAGCGTGGAGACAGCAGAACCCTGTCTAAAAAGAGTTGCCAAGAAATCTAATACTGCCGACACCAGGGCTGTCAGAGGGTCAAGGTTGTGCCGCTGGGCCCAAATGGCAAACCTTTTCCATTTATCAGAATATATCTCCTTAGTGAAAACTCTGTGAGAAGAAGTCAGAATCCGGACCACGTCAGGCGAAAGGATATGCTGTCTGACTAAGGTCGGAAGTGGAGCAGCCAGGCCGTTAGCTTGAGAGTTCGCAGTGACGGATGGGGCTGACCTGACTGAAGAGTCAGGAGGTCTGGAACTGGGTCCAGAATCCAAGGATCCTTCACCGCATACTTCTGAAGGAAAGGAAACCAAACTTGGCGGGGCAAGTGTGGTGCGATCAAAATCATGCTGCTTCCCAAGCAGATCACCTTCTGAATCACCTTTGGAAGTAGTGGGACCGGAGGGAAGGCATAGAGCAGACCAGAGGGCCAATTGTGGGCTAGAGCGTCCCTGGGTGACTCCCCCTGGGGGGGAATCAGGGAGAAGAAATTGCTGCACTTCGCGTTCAAGGGGCTGGCGAAAAGGTCGCAACAAGGAAACCTCCACTTGGAGAAGATCCGAGCCGCTACTTGGTCGTTCAGGGACCACTCGTGAGGCATCAGAATAACTCTGCTCAGCCTGTCGGCTATCACATTGGACTTCCCCGGAATGTGCGTTGCCACTAGAAATCTCTGGGAAGCAATTGCCCAGTTCCAAACTCTCATGGCTTCTCTGCAAAGAGGATAAGACCTGGTTCCTCCCTGCTTGTTCAGTTACCATACTACCGCCATATTGTCTGAGAAGATTGCTATGGTACCCTTGGGAAGAGAGCTGTGAAGTGCCTGCAATGCTAGAAGCACTGTCATTATTTCCAGAACATTGATATGTAAGTGGGTTTCGTGATTCTGCCACGTGCCTTGAACCATCCTGCCCAGATAATGCCCCCCCACCCTATCTGGGAGGCGTCCGTGGTCACTGTGGCAATGGGGGAGGGGGGCAGAAGAGCTCCCCTGGTTCAGGTTGGAGGAAAGGAGCCACCAACAAAGATCTTGCCGGCACGTTTCCGTGATGAGAATCGGGTAGGACAAGGGCAGATCTTGGTATGACCACTGAGTCAACAGGAGCCATTGGAGAATTTGCATGTGCAATCTTGCCAGAGGGACCAGAAGAATGGTGGCCGCCATCGACCCCAAAAGCTGAAGGACCATCCTGGCTGGGGCTTTCCTTCGGGGTAGTAAGGCTAGGACTTGGTCCTGTAGTATCTTTATCATCTCTGTTGGAAGGAATGCTCGCATCTCTACAGAGTCTAGCTCTGCGCCTATAAAGGCAACACGCTGTAATGGCAGCAATACAGACTTTTCTCAGTTGAATGTAATTCCTAATAGGTGTCCCAATTCGATGGTAGCCCTCACGGCTTGAATAAGAAGATGCCTGGTGGGGGCGGTAAGGAGCCAGTCGTCTAGATACGGAAACACCTGGAATCCCAGACGTCTCAGGTGAGCCATCACCACTGCCAGACATTTGGTAAACACCCTGGGGGCTGTGGTGAGACCAAAGGGCACAGCTCAGAACTGGAAGTGACTGGCTGCTAGGCAGAAGCGTAAATGAATCCTGGACGCCCTGTTTATCTTGATGTAATAATAGGCGTCCTTGAGATCGATGGAGCACATCCATACTCCTTTTTCCAGTAATGGGAAAATGGATTGCAACGTGACCATCCGGAACTTGGACTTCTTTACAAAGTGGTTTAGGTGGCCGAGGTCCAGAATGGGTCTCAAGTCCCCTGTTCTTTTCGGCACCAAAATTAACTTTGAGTAAGTTCCTAATCCGGTCTGGTCTGCGGGGACTGGCTGGATGACTCCCTTTCCGAGCAGCTTTGCGACCTCTATGGCTGCTTGATCCCGTTGACTGGGTGGCACATCCGGGATTTTCCTTGACGGTGGAGGGGGACAGATAAAGGGGATGGTGTAACCTCCGGTGATGATACGAAGCACCCACTGATCCTGAGTGATGGAACCCCAGGCCCTTGGATGCGTCAAGAATCGACCCCCGACTGGCTCCGGAGACGCACAGTCGGGCAGTCCCTCAGGGACGCTGGAAGGAGGAACCACAAAAGGATTCGCGGTCTCCTGAATTGCGGGGGCCTCTGCCGCCTCTAGCGCGACGTCTTCCAGAATAATTCCCCCCCTCTGCCTCTGGAAGGGGGGGTCACTCTGATGGGCAGGGAAAGACTTTTGGGACTTCCTGAACCACATCTTTCCTCCCCTCTGAGCCTTGGGATAAGGTCTCGAGGGAAGTGAAAAACGGGCCCCAACGGCAGACAATGTCTTACCCTCCTGCTCACATCTAGTGAGTGTGTCTTTCACCTTGGGACCAAAGAGAGAGGATCCATCGAATGGAGTGTCGGTGAAGGAAGACTTGAATGCCTCCGCAAAGTGACACAAGCGCATCCAGGCTTGCCTCCTAAGGGCTACGCCCGAACTCGCTGCCCTACCAGCCCCCTCGGCTGCATACGATATAAGCCTCATGGACGAGTTAACAATGGACGAAAGGGTAGACAGCTGGGCGTTGACAGACTGCGTCAATGCCTCAGGCACGTTACCTGACAGGGTATCTCCCAACTCCTTTATGAGATCCCTTTGGAGCCTCGTAAAGTGGCATAAATAATTCAGCGACCGCAGGGTAAAGATCGCTGACGTTGGGGTACGCTTCTCGTACCTATCCCTGCTCCTGGACTCCTTGTTAGGAGGATGGATAGAAGTAGATGCCTCTGCCACATCTTGCTGGGTGGCAGACGCCACCACCATAGCATCAACCAGAACTCCCTTGGTTAGAAACTCCTTGCCAGGGGGTGCGGATAAAAACTTGTTGGGGTGAGAAGGAACTGGCTCCACAGAGTCAGGGTGTTCCCACACCCTTCAACAAATAAGGTCCAGTAACTCATCGAAGGATGGAGACACCCAGGAGGTGGAGAGTTGGGCTCCGAAGGCCTTGAGGAAGACCGACTCCTCCGCTGAAGGGGTTTTGGATGGCCAGTTGCCCCTCTGTCTCAAGATCTCCAGGATATCGGAGAACGAGACATCGTCAGAGGACGACTTCGGGGCCCCTTCCGCATCATCGAGGTCGGTGTCCGAGGTGACAGACTCATCTGGGGAGTCTATGTGCTTCCTCTTGCACAATTTTTTCCTGGGGGGCTCTTCAGGCACGAACTCTGAAGGCTCCTCGGAAAACAGGGGACCACACAAGGAGGAATCCTCAGGCCTAGGAGCCGCGCTGTCCGAAGACAGCGGGGGCACCAGAAGCTCTAGCCGCCGTGTCTAGGGAAGGAGTTGCAGACTCAGGTGAAGTCACTAGAGACTTGGCCAGTGCGCTGCTCATAGCCTCAAAGGCAGGCCCACCAGAATCTGAGGACAGGCCCGTCCCCGTGACCATGACCGGTGTCGGAGTTCCCCTAGCCCAGGCGCCAAGAGGGAGACTCGGGGGCGAAACCAGAAGCCCCGATGAATCCCCCTCGGGCCCGGCTGAGGACAACCGAGAACCGAAACCTCTGGAAGGCACAGAAAGGGTTGGAGCTGAAGACAGTGCCGACAGACTAGCAGTGGGTCTCGGGACTGACTCAAGGACTTCACCCAACTCTGCGAACTCCAACGACACCAAGGTTGTCGGAGGAGGAAGAAATGGTATCGAAAGGGCTGGCTCCGGGGCCGACTGGGCCGGAGCCGAAAATAATTTGGATAAGACAGGTGATTGGAGGGGCCTCTGGACCACCCTATCTACATCCAAATATGAAAGCCTGGAGGACCTGGAGGAAACAGAAGGGGGCCGAGAAACTTTTTCTTTCGGCTCCGAGATAAGGCTAGGAGGCCGGCTCCGAATCAGTTCCAAAAGGATCGGGGCCGAAGCAGACTCAACCAGAACTGAGACTCCCTTCGGCGCCGACGTTCAGGAGCCGACGAAACTGACCCCAGAGCAGAAACACTCTCCTGCAGCTCCAAGACCAATGGAGCCGACAAAGGAGACCCAGATTTAGACCCTCTATCCTGCGGCTCCAAAATCAGAGGAGCCGAGGAAGGGGACAGAGTACCTGATCTCTCATCCCGAGACTCCACAACCAGTGGAGCCGAGGGGGGAGACCCAGATTTAGATCCTCTATCTTTCGGCTCCGAGGCCAGTGGAGCCGAGGAAGGGGACACAGACTTAGCTCTTTTAGCAGGCGGCTCCGACGGACTTGTCGGAGCCGAAGACTTCTTTTGTTTCAATTTCGAGGAGGGAGAAGAGGCCAAAGCTTCCTTGAAGGCTGGTTTGATCAGACCCTTCAGGATAAGCTTATTCTTTCTCTTGTGTAGGACACGAGACGAGAAAGCATGGCAGACACTGCAAGATTCTTGCAAGTGTTTAGCCCCTAAACAATAAACACAGATGGCGTGGCCATCTGTCAACAACATCTTGTAATTGCATTTCGAACATTTTTTAAAGCCCGATGGCTTATGTTCCTTTTCTTTGCCAGACATACTCACTGTAACACACTCAAAACACACAAGGAGGGAAGGGGGGAAAGAGCTCTAATTTAAACGCTCTACAAGAGATAGGGCAAAGGCCCTCTAACTAAAATGGGCCTAGCCCGCCAAACAGAAGGGATTACCACAACAATTCAAAAAGACAAACACAGTCACTCACAATGGAAATACCAACAAGTTAGCTATTATAATAGCTGTTGAGTATAAATTCTAAAGTTAACTGCTTAAAAGCGACCAAAAGGCCAAAAATGAAGGGTACTTAGCCACAGCCAAGTCAAGACCACGTCATTACTCTAGGAGCGGCAAACGAGATCTGGGGGTTTGGGCGTGGTGCATCCTGGAATAAGGGGGTTGGCCCAGCCAATGAGAGACTTTGTGCTAGTGTATCGGCCGGGTCGGAGCCGATTCTCGGCTCCGAGCCCATCAGTTATGAATGTAGGCGAGATAATATCGCATTACATCAAATGTGTTTTCACATAGTCTTTGACAATAGTCACATCAAGGAAATTTAGTTTGTCCTTATCAGTATTTAAAGTAAATTTAAGAAAATCAGTAGTGTTATTGATATACGGATATAACTCCCTGAGTTTTTCCTCACCACCCTTCCATAAAAAAATTATATCATCCAGTTAGCGGCCACAGAGAGCCCAAAGGTCCCTATAGCAGGAGTTCATAATGTACTCCTCCTCCCAGTAAGCTAGTACCAAATTAGCAAAAACTGGGGCACAACAGGCTCCCATGGCCACTCCTTGAATTTGTCTGAAAAGATGTCCATCATAAAACTCGGGGAGTTATATCAGTATATCAATAACACTACTGATTTTTTTAAGTTTACTTTAAATACTGATAAGGACAAACTAAATTTCCTTGATGTGACTATTGTCAAAGACTATGAGAAATAAACATTTGTTTCCAAACTGTATCGAACACCCACCTATTGCAACACACTTCTACATTTTGACAGTTGGCACCCAATTTACCAGAAAAAGGCACTGGTGAAGGGGTAGTTCATCAGAATTGCCAGAACGGTGTCAGATGAACTTGATTTTCAAGCTGAATGCAACAAGTTGAACAATATGTTCACAAAAAGAGGATACCCCTTGAGTTTTGTCAAAGCTATTGAAAATGAGGTTAAAATCAAAAGACAAACAGGTGCCACTGCCAAAATTTTATTCTATAATGGTGGGACTAATACCGCTCATTCAAGTGACAAAATAATAATAAGTTATGTCTTACCATAACGTTCCATGTTAGTTGTCTTCTTCTCGCCTTCTTTCTTGCTGGATGGGTTCAGAGCCGATCCTCGGCTCCGACTCGGCCTATACTATAGCTCGAGAGCTATTGTTACCGGCTCGAGGCAGCCCTATATCCCACAATACCATGCGCTAACTCCCCAGATCCCGTTTGGAAGCTAAGACATAGTATAATAAGTAATATTATAATAATAATATTATAATCCTCTTTTACGAGTACAGATTACCTGCTAGTAACACTAAGGATACAAGGAAAGACGCAACATATTGTATCTCCAGAAATGGAAGGACTCAGAACCTCGAGTCTATCCAGGCTAGGGGGCAGGAGGGAGGGACGCAAGAAAGAAGGCGAGAAGAAGACAACTAACATGGAACGTTATGGTAAGACATAACTTCTTAATGTTAAGTTGTCATTCTCGCCTTCATTCTTGCTGGATGGGACAGCGTCCCTAGCATCTTAGTCCTGGGTGGCTCAATGGAACAGACTCCTGAGTACAGTGGAACCAAAATCAGCTCTATTTCTGGAGGCTAAATCAAGCTTGTAATGGGCAATAAAGGTATGTTTGGACGCCCATGTAGCTGCTGCACAAATGGCATCTAGTGGTAACCTTGCTTGAAACGCCGTTGAAGTTGATAGTGCCCTGGTTGAATGAGCTTTAGGCCTAGAGGGTAGTTGCCTGTGTCTCAACTCATAGACCAAGGTAATAATAGATGTCAGCCATCTGGAAAGAGTAACTTTCGATACTGGAAGCCCTTTCTTGCCTGCAGCATAAGAGAGGAAGAGCTGGTCTGACTTTCTGAATTGTTTTGCCCTGTCTAGGTAATACCGTAATTGGCGATGAACATCTAATGAATGTAATTTTTGTTCAGCCCTGTTGGTATAGTCTGGGAAAAAGACAGGCAAATCAATGGAGTGGTTTAGATTTGCTTCCGATAACACTTTTGGTAGGAAGGAAGGGTTTGTTCTGAGAGTTACCCTATCTTTATGAAAAACCAAATAAGGAGGACGGACAGACAAGGCTTGAAGTTCCGATACCCTTCTGGCAGATGTTATAGCTACTAAAAACAGCGTTTTCCAAGAAAGAAGTTTGAGGGAGCAAGAAGCTGCCAGTTCAAAAGGGGGCAGAATTAGTGAGGTTAGAACTAAATTCAAATCCCATTGTGGGGGTGGATCTTTGACTGGAGGTCTGAGCAACAAGATGCCCTTGAGAAAGGCTTTACAGAGTTTGTGTGACATAATATTTGCTTCTGAGAGTCCAAAATGAAAATTAGCAATGGCCGCTAATTGTACCCTGATAGTGGCCAATGATGACCCCGAATGAAAAAGCTCCGCCAGAAAATCTAGAACCTCATGAATGGGTGCATGGAAAGGATCTAAGGATCTAGTTTGTGCCCAGTGTGAAAAACGTTTCCATTTACTCGCATAAATCTTCCTAGTATTGGACTTATGGGAAGCCAGAATGATATCACAAACAGGAGGAGAAATAAGGGGAAGCCTGGCTATGGCTGGAAGTGGAGCAACCAAGCTGTGAGGTTGATGGAATGGAGAGACTGATGCAGCTTGCCCGTGAGGTGGGTCAACAGATCCGGAAGGGGTTCCAGATGCCAAGGCTGTTCCAGTAGGTATTTGTGCAGGAACGGGAACCAAACTTGTCGAGGCCAAAACGGGGCAATGAGGATCATTTTGGATCTCAATGCGGTTGATTTCTGAATTAGTTGCGGGATCAATGGAAAGGGAGGAAAGGCATAAAGAAGACCCCGGGGCCAAACGTGAACAAGAGCGTCTCTGAGGGGCTGGCTTGGTAGAGGAAAAAGTGTGAAGAAGTCGAGGCAATTGCTGTTTTGCGGAGTTGCGAAAAGGTTGCAGCAAGGCTGGCCCCACTTCCAAAAAATTCCGTCTACTACCACTTGATTTAGAGACCACTCGTGAGGCATGAGGATAGTTCTGCTCAATCTGTCTGCTATGACGTTGGACTTCCCGGGGATGTGCGTTGCTATCAGAAACCGTTGAGATGAAATCGCCCATTGCCAAAGTCTGAGTGCTTCTCGACAGAGGGGGTAGGACCTTGTTCCGCCCAGCTTGTTTATGTACCACACCACAGACATATTGTCCGTTTGAATTGCTATAGTCCCCATGGGAAGAGAGCTCTGAAGGGCCTGCAACATCAAAAGCACCGCCCTCATCTCCAGGACATTTATGTGCAGGTGGCATTCTGACTGTTGCCAAGTGCCCTGGACCGTCCTGCCCTGATAATGCCCCCCCCACCCGATCAGGGAGGCATCCGTTGTGACAGTGGCAACTGGAGGGGGGAGAACAAAGGGTCTGCCCTGAAAAAGCTGAGGGGAAAGCATCCACCAGGAGAGATGTTTCTTGCAAGATGGTGTTATTAAAATGTTGTGGGTCATTGGCAGCTGTTGAAAGGACCACTGAGAAAACAGCATCCACTGAAGGAGTCTCATGTGGAAGCAGGCTAATGGAAGTAGAAGAATCGCCGCCGCCATGAGGCCCAACGCTTTCAATACTAGCTTGACGTGGACTCTGCTGGGCTGAAACAGAAGCTGAACATTCCACCTTATGTCTGTCACTCTCTGAGGTGGTAATGATGCAGACATTTCTGTGGTGTTTAATACGGCGCCTATAAAGTTTATACATTGACAAGGCGACAAGGAGGACTTTGCAAAATTTATAGAAATACCCAGGCTGTTGCAAAGTTGGATAGTGTAATCCCTGGCCATTATGAGATCCTGTTTGGTGGTAGTGGAAATGAGCCAGTCGTCTAAGTATGGAAACACCTGGAATCCTTTCTGTCTCAGGTGAGCCGTGACCACTGCCAAACATTTGGTGAACACCCGGGGGGCTGTGGTGAGACCAAAGGGCACGGCCCTGAATTGAAAATGACTGACTCCCAGCCGGAAGCGGAGAAACCTCCTGGAGCGCCTGTGTATTTTTATGTGGTAGTACGCATCCTGGAGGTCTAACGAGCACATCCAGTTGTCTCTGCCCAGAAAGGGTAGAATGGACTGCAGTGTTACCATCCGAAATTTTGTCTTTAGTACAGAGTTGTTTAACCTGCTGAGGTCCAAAATGGGTCTCCAATCTCCTGTCTTTTTTGGTACCAAAAAGAATCTGGAGTAGATTCCGGATCCTAGCTGATCTGCTGGGACTGCCTAGATGACTCTTTTGTTTAACAGATTTTTTATTTCTAGCTGAGCCTGACCCCTTTGTGTGGGTGATACGTCTGGTAGGGGTTTTGGCGGTTGTACCGGAGGGAAAGTGAAAGGGATTTTGTAACCCTCGGATATGATCTTCTGTACCCATGTGTCTTGGGAGATGGATTGCCAGGCTTCCGGGTACAGAGATAATCTTCCCCCGACTGCCTCCGAAGGCGGACAGTCGGGCAGCTTCTCAGGGATGCTGAAAGGGTTGGTCAGGGAAAGATTCCCTGGAACCCTGGTTCTGTGGACCCCCTCTGCCCTTGGGGTGGCGTCTGTTATTATTCCCCCCTCTTCCTCTAGGGGGAAATTCACCACGTGCGGCAGGCGCGACTCCCTGTGGTTTATGGAACCACATCTTTCCACCCCTCTGTCCTTTAGGATAAGGTCTAGAAGGTGTGGAAAAACGGACTCCCATGGCAGAGAGAGTCTTACCATCTTGCTCGCATCTGGTGAGGGTATTCTTCACCTGAGGTCCGAACAATTCTGAACTGTCAAAGGGGGTGTTGGTGAAGGACGCCTTGAAGGGGTCGGCAAAGTTACAGAGTCGCATCCAAGCGTGACGTCGCAATGCAACGCCTGTCCTTACACCCCACAGCAGAAGGATCCTGTACCGTTTCACCCAGCTCTTTGAGCAAGTCTCTCTGAAGGCGGGTGAAATGACATAAATAGTTCAGCGATCGCATAGAAAATGTCGCTGAATCAAAGGTCCGCTTGCCGTACCTGTCCATGGTCCTGGACTCTTTGTTAGGAGGATGAACAGATACAGAAGGATCAGCTAATTCCTTCTTAGTGGCTGCTGCTACCACCATAGCATCAACTGAAACACCTTTGGTGAGAAAGGATTTGTCATCTGGTGCAGAAATAAATTTAGAAGGCCTCCTAGGGGTAGGTTCCATTGAATCAGGAGCTGCCCACGCCTTTCTAGCCACTACCTCCATTAGTGGGTCGAAAGGGGAGACACCCAGGAGGTGGAAGGGTGAGATCCAAAGGCGTCAAGGTAAACCGACTCGTCCTCAGAAGGTTTGAGAGTGGACCAATTTCCCCTCTGTCTTAGGATCTCCAGGATGTCTGAAAAGGAGACATCCTCAGAGGGGGATCTGGGGTACCCTCCGACTCATCCAAGTCGGTGTCCGACGTGACAGACTCGGGGGAGTCTATGTGCTTCCTCTTGCACTTTCTTTTCCTAGGGGTTTCCCCTGAAACGTCAGGGGCGCCCTCGGAAGAGGAGGAGACACCCAAAGTGGGTACCCTATGCTTTGGATCTCTGCTGTTGGGTATAGGAGGGTGGCCAGAGACCGTAACAGGCACTACAGAGGGAGGAGCCACAGAACTTAACCTTGGAGTGGACACTGGGTCCAGCACACTCCTCATCACCTCGAAGGCTCCCCTATCAGACACCAAAGGTAGCCCCGGCTCTGAAGAGGCCGGAACCACCCCTGGAACCGACAGAGAAGGCTCCGAGAATGATGCCGGGGCTGAACTAACCAGAGCCGAAGCTCCGAGAGGGAGAGCGGGGTCGGACAAGGGTCCGATGCCACTCGCCCCCTCGGAGCAGACAATGGAGTCAGGGTGCCCGGACCTCTCCACGGACGGAACCAATAAAGAGGTCGGAGCCGACAACACCGGAGCTGTAGGAGGAGGTATCGGCTCCGACGTGGCCAAGGTCACGGTTCTGACGAACTCCGGCTCCGAACTCGAGAGATGAGTCGGAGGAGGAATGGATAACTGTATCGAAGGAGCCACAGTCTGGTGAGATGGGCTCTGAAGCATTTGGGCCAGCGCCTGAGATTTTATGAGTCTACTGACCACCCTCTCGATGTCGTGGTCGGAGAGCCTGGAAGACCTCGATGAATGAGTCCTATGACTCCGCTCCGATAGGAGAGGGGACCTCGGAGCTGATCTGACGGACTCTAGCGAAGGGGACCTAGAGCGCTTGCGCGCTGGGGTCGGCTCCGATGATGGTTTCGAAGCGGAACCCACTTTGCTCGCCTCGGAGCCAGATGGAACCGAGGTCGGAGCCGTCTCGACAACACCAGCCCTCAGCTCAGAAGCTGGAGCCGAGGGTTTGGTGGTTTTTGACGACTTCCCCGAGCCAGACTTGGACGGGGAGTCATCAGGCTTTAACAAGCCCCTTAGGATGAGCTTGTTACGCCTTTCTTGCAGGACTCTTGAACTAAATCCATGACAAATGGAACAAGAGTCCTGCAGGTGTAAAGGCCCCAAGCAGTAGACACAAGAAGTGTGACCGTCTGTCAGAGACATTTTCTGACAGCACGAGTCACACTTCTTGAATCCCGAGACCTTAGCGTCCTTGGACATAAGTCCTAAATACAGAAAAACACAGTAACACAGTCAGCCCACACACTCACTCAACTTATACCCAGAAAGGAGTTAAGGGGACTGACTAAAAACACCCACACACACACACTCTAAGGGGTGGGGGAAACTAGGTAGGCCCGATTATAAAAATTAACTAAAAGGAAGGGAAGAAAGCCTACAAAAGGGTTGAAATAAATAAAACTATCGATAGGGACCTAAAGTAGGAAAACTATCTGGAAACTATCTGAAAAATAGTTCTATTGAAAAAAATTCTCTTTTACTGACCTGAGCCGGTAAAAAAAGGCAACCTCGCAGCGAAGCGGCAAACGAGATCTGGGGAGTTAGCGCATGGTATTGTGGGATATAGGGCTGCCTCGAGCCGGTAAAAATAGCAATCGAGCTATAGTATAGGCCGAGTCGGAGCCGAGGATTGGCTCCGAACCCATCCAGCAAGAATGAAGGCGAGAATAAGAAGTTATGTACCTACCATAACGTTCCATGTTAGTTGTCTTCTCTCGCCTTCTTTCTTGCTTGATGGGTTCGGAGCCGATCCTCGGCTCGACTCGCACTTGCTAAGCTCGAGAGTCACTTTTACCAGCTCGAGGCAGCCACATATCCCATGATGCAAGGCGGTAAGTACCCAGATCTCGTTTGATGACAAAGGGCAATAGCACCAAGCATAACATACTTCCTAAAGGAAGAAAGAAAACTTACAGATGGAAGAAGGACCAGGTCTGAATGGTCTTCAGCATAACAGTTTCTTGTAACAAGGTCTGTCCAGGCCAGGGGAAGGAGGGAGGGTCAAGAAAGAAGGCGAGAAGACAACTAACATTGAACGTTATGGTAGGTACATAACTTCTTAATGTTAAGTTGTCAATCTCGCCTTCATTCTTGCTTGATGGGACCGCGTCCTAGCACCTCTATCCTGGGTGGCTCAATGGAACAAACTCTTGAGGACTGTAGAGCCAAAACTGGCTCTGTCCCTGGAGGCCAAGTCCAATTTGTAATGGGAAACAAAGTGTGAGGAGTGGCCCAAGTGGCCACTGCACAAATAGTGTCTAAAGGAAGTCTAGCTTGAAAAGCTGTAGAAGTAGCTAAGCTCCTAGTTGAATGTGCTTTAGGTTTTGAGCACAGCTGTTTTCCCCTGAGCAGATAAATTTCAGAGATGACCGAAGAAAGCCATCTAGACAAAGTCACTTTAGAAACAGGAAGGCCATTTTATTATCCGCATAGGAAACAAAAAGTTGATCAGATTTTCTAATTTTTTTGTTCTGTCCAAATAATATCTAAGTTGACGGTGGACATCAAGATAATGTAGCTTTTGTTCAGCTCTATCTGAATAGTTAGGGAAAAATACAGGAGATCAATGGATTGATTCAAATTGTTCTTTGAAGCGACCTTAGGCAAAAAGGTTGGGTTAGTTCTCAAAGATACTCTGTCTTTGTGAAAAACCAAATAGGGGGGTCGAACCGAAAGAGCATGAAGTTCAGACACCCTCCTGGCCGATGTAATAGCCACTAGGAATAAAGTTTTCCAAGAAAGATATTTCAGGGAACAAGAAGCAGCTGGCTCGAAGGGGGGAAGAATCAAGGATGTCAGCACTAAATTTAGATCCCAATGAGGAGGAGGATTCCTGATTGGAGGCTTTAGTAGGAAAATTCCTTTCAAGAAGGCCCTGCAGAGCCTATGGAACATAATATTATGATCTGCTATCCCGACATGAAAATTGGAAATAGCAGCCAATTGAACTCTGACTGTGGAAGAAGAGGAGCCTGCATGAAAAATCTCTGCTAAGAAGTCCAGGACTGCCTGAACAGGGGCAGTAAAAGGATCAATATTCTTGGCCTTAGCCCAATAAGAGAAACGTTTCCATTTGCTTGTATAAATCCTCCTGGTAGAGGATTTTAGCGAAGCTACTATGATGTCTCTAACTGGGTTAGAGATCAAAGGAAGCCTGGCTAAGGAAGGAAGTGGAGCAACCATGCTGTGAGGTTGAGAGAAGGGATTGACCGGTGCAGCTGACCCGATTGGTGAATCAGAAGATCTGGCACTGGGTCCAGATGCCACGGCTGCACCAAAAGGTGATGATGGAGGAACGGGAACCAAACTTGTCGAGGACAGTAAGGGGCAATGAGAATCAATTTGGCTCTCAAAACGGTAGCTTTCTGGATAACCTGAGGGATCAGAGGAAATGGAGGGAAGGCATAAAGAAGTCCCTGGGGCCAATCCTGGGTCAGAGCGTCTCTGGGGGGATGGCCTGATAGAGGAAGAGGCAGAAGAAGTCTGGACATTTGCTGTTTTGGGGAGTAGCAAAAGATCGCAACATGGGCGACCCCATTCCAGAAAAATCTCTTCCGCTATAGATTGCTTGAGAGACCACTCGTGAGGCATGAGAATAGCTCTGCTCAATCTGTCCGCTACAATGTTGGTTTTCCCAGGGATATGCGTTGCTACCAGAAACCGATGAGAGGAGATCGCCCATTGCCATAGTCTGAGCGCTTCGACACAAGGGGTAGGACTTGGTTCCGCCCTGTTTGTTGATATACCAAACTACAGACATGTTGTCTGTGTGGACTGCAATTGTCCCTACGGGAAGAAAGTCGTTGAGGGCTTGCAACGTTAAAAGCACTGCTCTCATCTCCAGGACATTTATGTGCAGATGGTACTCGAACGGCTGCCACGTCCCATGAACCATCCTGCCCTGATAATGACCCCCACCCGATCAGGGAGCCATCCGTGGTGACAGTGGCTATCGGGATGGGGGTACAAAGTACCTGCCTTGGTGAACCTGAGGAGATGTGATCCACCAAGCAAGATGCTCTTTGCATGTCTGTGTCACCAGAATCTGGTGACGCATTGGAAGTTGTTGGTATGACCATTGTATGAACAGCATCCACTGAAGAAGGCGCATGTAGAATCGAGCCAGGGGAAGAAGAGTAATGGCCGCAGCCATGAGACCTAATACCTTTAGAACCATTCTGGCCTGTACTTTCTTGTTGGCCAGAATGATCCTGACATGACTCTGAATGTCTGAAACTCTTTGATCTGTAAGGGTAGCTGACATCCGAACAGTGTTTAAGTTTGCGCCTATGAAGGTAATAGACTGGCAGGGCGATAAGGATGACTTTCCAAAGTTGATCGAGATGCCCAAATGAGAACAAAGGTTTATTGTGTAATCCCTGGCTTGTATAAGCTGATGCCTGGTGGTGGCTGACAGGAGCCAGTCATCGAGATACGGAAACACCTGGAATCCTTGACGTCTCAGGTGAGCCGTGACCACTGCCATGCATTTGGTGAACACTCTGGGGGCTGTAGTGAGACCAAAGGGCAGGGCTCTGAACTGAAAATGACTGGACCCCAGCCGAAAGCGGAGAAATCTCCTGGAGCGTCTGTGAATTTTGATGTGATAGTACGCATCCTGAAGATCTATTGAGCACATCCAGTTGTCCTTCTGTAAGAAGGGCAGAATTGATTGAAGAGTGACCATTCGGAATCTTGTCTTCCTGACAGACTTGTTGAGTCTGCTGAGATCCAATATTGGTCTCCAGTCTCCCGTCTTTTTGGGGACCAAAAAGAACCTTGAGTAGATTCCGGGCTCTGAATGGTCTATTGTAACTGGCTGAATGGCTCTTTTTTGCAGTAGTTTTGAGACTTCTAACTCTGCAATTTCCCTTAGACCAGGTGGTACATCTGGAAGGGAATTTGAGGGAAAGGACTTTCCTCGAAAGGAATTATGTAACCCTTGGATATGATCGACTGTACCCATCTGTCTTGAGTGAGGGAATGCCAGGCTTCTGGGTACAGTGATAATCTTCCCCGACTGCCTCCAAGGAGGGACAGCCAGGCAACATCTCAGGGATGCTGAAAGGGCTTGTCAGAGAGGCTCTCTGTTTCCCTGGTTTTGGACCCCGTCTGCATCTAGAGCGGCGTCTGTTATTGTTACCTCCTCTGCCTCTAGGGGTAAACTGACCACGTGAATCCGGCGTGACTCCTTGGGATTTACGGAACCACATTTTCCCACCTTTCTGTCCTTTGGGATAAGGTCTAGAAGGGGTGGAAAAACGGACTCCTACAGCAGAAAGAGTCTTGCCGTCCTGTTCGCACCTGGTCAAAGTTTCCTTCACCTGAGGGCCAAACAAAGCTGACCCATCAAAGGGAGAATTTGTGAAGGGCCTTAAAGGGATCAGCAAAATCACATAGCCGCATCCAGGCTTGGCGTCTAAGAGCCACACCTGTACCTGCGGCTCTACTCGCTCCATCAGCAGCATAAGATATTAGCCGCATGGAGGAGTTTGCAATGGAATTAAGGGTTCCTAGCTGTGAAGCAATCTTTTCTTGAGCTCCTGCAGCTGTAGGATCCTGTACTACTTCACCCAGCTCCTTAAGGATATCCCTCTGGAGTCTGGTGAAGTGACATAGGTAATTCAGCGACGCATAGCAAAGGTCGCTGAGGAAAACATCCGCTTACCGTACCTATCCATGGTCCTAGAGCCCTTATTAGGAGGATGGACAGTGCGGAAGGATCTGCAAGTTCCTTCTTGGTGGTCGCAGCCACCACCATGGCATCAGCGGGGACACCCTTAGTGAGGAATTGCTTGTCACTCGGGGCAGTGATAAATTTTGAAGGCCTCCTAGGGACTGGCTCTACAGAGTCAGGAGCTGCCCACTTCGGGCAATAACCTGCATAAGGGGTCGAAGGCGGAGACACCCAGGAGGTGGAGGGCCGAGATCCAAACGCCTCTAGGTATACTGACTCATCCTCAGAGGGATTGTTGGTGGGCCAGTTTCCCTCTGTTTAAGGAGTTCTAGGATGTCTGAGAAGGAGACATCCTCAGAGGGGATCTAGGGGATCCCTCTGACTCATCAAAGTCAGTATCCAAGTGACAGACTCGGGGAAGTCTACATGTTTCCTCTTACAAGTCCTCTTCCTAGGAGGATCTCCCGAAACATCAGGAGAATCCTCGGAAGAGGGGGAAATTCCCAATGGGGAAACCTGAGGCGGAGGATCTCTGGGTCCTGTAGCAAGAGAAGTGGCAGAGATGTCAACAGGCACTATAGAGGGAGGAGCTACGGGAACAGACTGCTGACTGATACCAGTGGCCAGCACACTCTTCATCACCTCGAATGCTCCCCTCCCAGGCAGGTCCGAGAGAACCCGTTCCGAAGAACTAGGAACTCCAGGGACCACCGAAGGGAAGTCTCGAGGCAGATGTCGGAGCCGAGCTCACCAAGGCCGAGGCTCCAAGGGAAGAGCGGATCCGGACAAGGGTCCGATGCCACTCACCCCCTCGGAGGAGACCATGGAAGCCCGACCACCGAATCCCTCTAAGGAAGGTCTCGAAGGGGAGATAAGAGTAGAGGCTGAAGGAACAGAAGGGGGTATCTGTCCTCCAGCCGTAGCAGTAACCATTCCCGAAGACTCCAACTCCAAGCTCTGGGGTAGAGTTGAAGGAGGAACTGTAACGGGGTGTGGACCAACAGTCGTCTGCTGAGACGGACTATGTAACATTTGGGCCAGTACCTGTGACTTAAGTAATCTGCTGACCACTCTCTCTAGGTCATGGTCTGAAAGTCTGGATGACCTTGAAGATCGGCTCCGATGGCTCCGTTCGAAGGAGAGGTGAAGCCGGGCGAAGTATCGGCTCCAAGGAAGGAGACCTCGACCTCTTCCTGGAATGAGCCATCGGAACCGATACTATAGATCCTGTCGGAGCCGAAGACTTATCGGAGCCGACAGGAAGCCTCGATGCATTGGCTCCAGCCGGAGCCGATACAGCCACAAAAGTAGCGGTGTCGGAGCCGATCGGAGCCGACACCGATGCCTGTGCCACATGGTGGTCGGAACCGATCGGAGCCGACACCGAAGTGGTCGATGCAGAATCGGCACCGATAGCCATCGGTGCCGAAGGCTTTGTTAAGCCAGAATCGGCTCCAGCCAGAGCCGATCTCGACTCAGAACGAGTCGGAGCCGAGGCCGCAGGCTTAGACACAGAAGCCTGGGCCTTGGAAGATTTGGCTGATTTTGATGGAGCCGACTTAGCCGGAGAGCCCTCCGGCTTAAGAAGGCCCCTAAGTATCAGCTTGTTACGTCTTTCCTGCAGGACTCTCTGGCTGAAGGAATGACAAATAGCACAGGAGTCCTGCAGGTGAAGAGGCCCCAGGCAATACAGGCAAGAAGTGTGACCGTCTGTCAGAGACATCTTCTGACAGCACGAGTCACACTTCTTAAAACCTGAGACCCTCTCCTTTGACATGGTGCTTCACAACACACACACACACACCAGTCAAGAATTAAATTAAATAAAATACCAAAAGGTATTACTATAAAAACAAACACACACACCCTAACAGGGAGGGGATGGGATGGGTAAAGTTTGACTAAAAAAAATTAGAAGAGACAGGGATTTTCTGTCAGAAAATCTATATAATTAACTTAAAACTAAAAATTAAAGGTTTTTAGCAAAAAGGGGCTTAAATATCAAAATAGTGAATCACTTACCAGGAGCTGGTAAAAGGAGGACCTCATAAGCGAAGCGGCAAACGAGATCTGGGTACTTACCGCCTTGCATCATGGGATATGGGGCTGCCTCGAGCTGGTAAAAGTGACTCTCGAGCTTAGCAAGTGCCGAGTCGGAGCCGAGGGATCGGCTCCGAACCCATCAAGCAAGAATGAAGGCGAGATTGACAACTTAACATTGACAACTTAACATTGAACAATAGTTTTGCTAGAGCTTGTGTTTTGCCTTTTTCTCTAAATTTTTATGATATCAAAAATATACTGGAAAAAATTTGGTCGGTTTTGATGATGGATCAAGAAGTTTCTAAGATTTTAGGAGAGAAACCAATTATTGTTTACAAAAAAGATTCCAGTTTTAAAACTTTGTTGGAAAGGCCTAGGAAAGGAGATACAAAAGGTGGTTGCTTTAAATGTGGTAGGTGTGGACAATGTTCATTTATTTTGGAAGGTGATTCCTTGTACATCAAGAACTATGGGTTTATATAGCCCATTAAGAAATATTTTTGTTTTTCAAAAAGAGTAGTGTACATAGCTAAGTGCGGGTTGTGTGATGGATTCTATGTGGGTAAAACCAAAAGGGCATTTAAGCAAAGGGTATACAAGCACTGGTATGACATTAGGTGTAAAAACAAAAAGAATGCCCTATATAATCATGTGGAAAAATACCCCACTCATTGTTTTAGGTTTTTTGCCATTGACCACACTGAGTTAGGGCCTCGGGGTAGGCCATTGGATGATTATTTAGAGTTACTGGAATTAAAATGCAAATCAAACTTAATGTTAATAACTTGATGTTAATAACATGCCAACCAAACCTAGAAAAGGCTGAAAAGGAATCTAATTGAAAACCGTTCTCCCAGACCGTAGGACGGGGGATGGAGGGGGGGGGGTGTAAGAACAAAGGCGAGATGAACAATTCACATGGATCGTTATGGTAAGACATAACTTCTTAATGTGAAATTGTTCAATCTCGCCGTTTGTTCTTACACAGTAGCGTCTAGCTCCTTTTTCCCGGGTGGCTCAAGGGAGAACATTCCTGAGTACGGTGGAACCAAACGTCGCCCTGTCCCTGGAGCTCTTGTCTAGCTTGTAGTGGGCGATAAAGGTATGTGGTTTTGCCCAAGTTGCCACTGCACAAATGGTATCTAAGGGCAAATGAGCAGTATGGGCTGAAGAGGTAGCAATCGCCCTTGTAGAATGAGCTCTGGGTTTGAAAGGGAGTTGCTGTTTGGATTCAGCATATACGAAATTTATGCAATCTGAGAGCCATTTGGATAAGGTAACCTTTGTTACTGTCTGTCCTTTTCTTTGGTCAGCATATGAGACAAATAGATCATCTGACTTTCTGTACTCTTTTGTCCTATGTAAGTAAAATCTTAGCTGTCTGTGAACATCCAACTTGTGCAATGTGTATTCCAGCTTACTGGAATGATTTTTAAAGAAGGTAGGCAGTTCAATAGATTGATTGATGTTCTGAATCGAACAAACCTTCGGAAGGAAGGACGGATTGGTGCGCAAGGTTACTCTATCCGGATGAAAAATCATGTACGGGGATCGGATAGATAGAGCCTGTAACTCTGAAACTCTTCTGGCGGAAGTGATGGCAACCAGGAAAAGTGTTTTCCATGAAAGAAATTTTAACGGAGTTGTGGTTGCTGGTTCAAAAGGGGGCAACATGAGTTGTGACATCATGAGATTAAGATTCCAAGGTGCTATTGGATTACAAAAAGGGGGACGGAGATGAAAAGTACCTTTCATGAAGGCTTTACAAAGCCTGTGGGACATAAGAGAACCATCCTTACGGCCAATATGAAAATTGCAACTAGATAACAAAAACCTGGATAGGTAGGCTGTAGGAATCACTGCTCGTACACAAGGATGAAAGAAGAGTATTTATTGTAAATCCACACAACACAAGATAGCGAGGTTAAGTGCTTTCAACTGTTTGCCACAGTCTTCCTCAGAACACATTATTCTTAAAATTCATCCTTTTTATACTTAACATAATTGAATGATTAGATAATTACATACAAAAGCCGCCAAAAACTTTAAGGGCATACTGTTCCACAACAAAGACTGTATTTCAATATCAGCTAGTCTTTCCAGTGGTATAAACACATAGAAACATGTATAGCCTTATAAAATGACCTTATAAAATGACATATATTGTTGAATGTTAAAAAATTCATATAAAATATGTGAACTGAAAAGCTCACTTATTATAGGTGCACTATTATTACAAAAAAGCATCTAAAATGTATATATAAAATGCATGAAAAATAAATATATAAAAAATATATATAAAAATGTTTGTTTATATATATATATATTTTTCTACAGAGAGTGTATGAATAAATATATGAAATAAACCTATGAAATACTTGCATGTATCAACATTGTATGTACAGAAGTTGATTGTACGGAAGTGATGTTGAACAACTAGTTGTAACTAGATATCCTACAACACAGTAGTGGACATTTAATTGTAAACTAGATATATGGACTGAATATATGATGTAGTGATGCCCTTAGACTACATCTCCAACAGTATCCAAACATATATAGTTCACATATAATAATATATAATAAAGTGTTGGAAATGGTATTTATACTATATTATAGGAGAGCTAAAAATGGTTTAATACTAATAAAATCATTTAGACCCGGTCTTCTGGTGGAATCTGTCAGGATCTGCCATCTACTTTCTCTTTGAGCCAACTCCATTTTCCAATTCCCCCCAAAAGGTAAAATAGGAACCTGATCAATGATAGTAAATGTGAAACTATGGTCATTGCCTTTTTCTAAGATATTTCTGTATAGGGCATTTTTAGTATCGCATTTTTGTATCCTATACTGATGTTCATACATACGCTTTTTCAGCTGTCTTTCCGTCTTACCTATGTAATGTGCGTTACATCGTGTACATAAGGCTATATACACTAACCCTTTTGAATTACAATTACCCGTCATACTTGAAATGTAGGTACGGTTGATGTCATCCAACCTGAAAGTTTTGGCTGGATTAATGTACTTACATTGTATACATCTACCACATTTAGTTGTTCCTTTATGTCCTTCATTTTTTTCTTTTGTATAATTTGTCCTCTCAAGCAAACGCTTCACATTAGGAGCTGTCTTATATACACATTTGGGAAATTTGCCTAGTGTTTGTTCTATACCCGTAGCCACAAATAATTCCCAGTGTCTTTTAAGAATTTCTTTAATTAAATACGTGTATGGTGTGTACATCAAAACACATACTCTCCCGCAAAAATCACTTTCCTTCTCTTTCTTTTTTTCAATACAATAATTGCCTAATATTGGTATATACTTGTGACCCCACTCATTTTGTACATAATTGATCACATCAATAACCATCTTATCTGGATAGGCCCGATCCAAAAATAGATTTTTAATAAATCTGAGTTCTGTCTCCATAATGTCCTTTGTGGATGACATCCTAGCTGCTCGGATGCATTGTCCTTTTATTATGTTCTTAAAGACATGAGGAGGGTGGTTACTGGTGTAGTGAATATAATCATTTGAGAAAGTGGGCTTTCTGTACACTTTAGAAATAAAACCATCTTCATTATGACTAATTGATATATCTAAATATGAAATTTCAGTGAAACTAAAAGTATGTGTACATTTCAAAAATTCTGTGGAGGTGTTGAGAAAATCCATAAATTCATCTAATCTCTCCACAGATCCATTCCATAAAATAAATATATCGTCCAGATATCTAGCGTAATATAATATATCAGAATAAAATTTACTATTGAATACATGCTCCGACTCCCATTCAAGTATAACCAGGTTTGCGAAAATGGGGGCACAAGCTGCTCTCATTGCTACTCCCCTGGTTTGCTTGAAATATTCACCTTGGAATACTATATAATTGTGGTCCAATACCAACCCCATCATATCACATATTAAACTTATCTTATCCCAAGAAAAGCCTGAATGTTTTCTTAAACTGCTGGCAAAAAATTCCAAGCCTTCCTCTTTGGGAATACTTGAAAATAGGTCCTTGACATCTATAGTAAGATATATTAAATTAGGATGCCATTTGTCCTTGGTTAAGTCCCCCAAAAATCTCCAAGAATCTTTCATGATGTGGGGAATAGAGTCGTAAATATTTTTTAACCATCTGTCGATCAATTGACCTATATTGAAAGTTTTGGATCTGGATCCAGATACAATAGGTCGGAAAGGTGGATTTTCCAAGGATTTATGGACCTTAGGTATTACAACCATTTTTGCCAGTACCAGATGATCTGTCTTTAAAAATGTATACGTATCGTTAGATATCCTGTTGTCAATCAGATATTCTTCAATACATAAATTGAGAAGTTATGTACCTACCATAACGTTCCATGTTAGTTGTCTTCTCTCGCCTTCTTTCTTGCTTGATGGGTTCGGAGCCGATCCTTAGCTCCGACTCGGCACTTTGCTAAGCTCGAGAGTCACTTTTACCAGCTCGAGGCAGCCCCATATCCCATGATGCAAGGCGGTAAGTACCCAGATCTCGTTTGTTGTCTACAGGCAATAACACCTAGCATAAAAAACTTCCCAAAAAGGAAGAAAGAAGGCAGAGAAAAAGCCTGAAGGATGGGTTAGGAAGACCAGAACTGTATGGTCTTAAGAAGCATTCTTCCATGTAGGGAGAAAAAGGTCTGTCCAGGCCAGGGGGAAGGAGGGAGGGTCGCAAGAAAGAAGGCGAGAGAAGACAACTAACATGGAACGTTATGGTAGGTACATAACTTCTCAATGTTAAGTTGTCAATCTCGCCTTCATTCTTGCTTGATGGGACCGCGTCCCTAGCACCTCTATCCTGGGTGGCTCAATGGAACAGACTCTTGAGAACTGTAGAGCCAAAACTGGCTCTGTCCCTGGAGGCCAAATCCAATTTGTAATGAGAAACAAAGGTATGAGGAGTGGCCCAAGTGGCTGCTGCACAAATAGTGTCTAATGGAAGTCTAGCCTGAAAGGCTGTGGAAGTGGCTAAGCTTCTGGTTGAATGCGCTTTAGGTTTTGAGCACAGCTGTTTTCCCCTGAGCTGATAGATTTCAGAGATGACAGAAGAAAGCCATCTAGATAAGGTCACTTTTGAGACTGGAAGGCCTTTTTTGTTATCAGCATAAGAAATAAAGAGCTGATCGGATTTCCTGAATTGTTTTGTTCTGTCCAAATAATATCTGAGTTGGCGGTGAACATCAAGATAATGTAATTTTTGTTCCGATCTGTTTGAGTAGTTTGGGAAAAATACAGGAAGGTCAATAGACTGATTCAAATTACTCTTTGAGACGACCTTAGGCAAAAAGGTCGGATTAGTTTTCAAGGATACTCTGTCTTTGTGGAAGACCAAATAGGGGGGCCGAACAGAGAGAGCATGAAGTTCAGATACTCTCCTAGCCGACGTAACAGCAACCAGGAATAGAGTTTTCCATGAAAGAAATTTCAGGGAACATGAAACAGCTGGCTCGAAGGGAGGAAGAATCAAGGATGTCAGCACTAAATTTAGGTCCCATTGAGGAGGAGGACTCCTGACTGGAGGTTTCAGGAGAAAAATTCCTTTTAAGAAGGCTCTACAAAGCCTGTGGGACATAATGTTGTGATCTGTGAACCCGACATGAAAGTTCGAGATAGCAGCCAACTGAACTTTGACCGTGGAAGAAGAAGAAGAAGAGCCCGCGTGAAAGATTTCCGCTAAGAAATCCAGAACTGCTTGGACTGGAGCAGTAAAGGGATCAATATTTTTAGCTTTTTCCCAACAAGAAAAGCGTTTCCATTTGCTGGTATAAATCCTTCTAGTAGAGGATTTTAGGGAAGCTACTATGATGTCTCTAACAGGATTAGAGATCATAGGAAGCCTGGCTAAGGAAGGAAGTGGAGCAAATATGCTGTGAGGTTGAGAGAAGGGATAGACCGGTGCAGCTGACCCGATTGGTGAATCAGAAGGTCTGGTACTGGGTCCAGATGCCACGGCTGCACCAAAAGGTGACGATGGAGGAACGGGAACCAAATTTGTCGAGGCCAATAGGGAGCAATGAGAATCATTTTTGCTCTCATAACGGTGGCTTTCTGGAGTACTTGTGAAATCAGCGGAAAAGGAGGAAAGGCATAAAGAAGTCCCTGGGGCCAATCCTGGGTTAGAGCGTCTCTGGGGGGAAGGCCTGGCAGTGGGAAGAGAGAAAAGACGTCTGGGCATTTGCTGTTTTGGGGAGTAGCAAAAAGATCGTAACATGGGCGGCCCCATTCTAGAAAAATCTCCTCCACTATAGATTGTTTGAGAGACCACTCGTGAGGCATGAGAATAGCTCTGCTCAATCTGTCCGCTAAAATGTTGATTTTCCCAGGGATATGCATTGCTACCAGAAACCGATGAGAGGAGATCGCCCATTGCCAAAGTCTGAGAGCTTCTCGACACAAGGGGTAGGACTTGGTTCCGCCCTTTTTGTTGATATACCATACTACAGACATGTTGTCTGTGTGAACTGCAATTGTTCCCAAGGGAAGAAAGTCGTTGAGGGCTTGCAACGTTAAAAGCACTGCTCTCATCTCTAGGACATTTATGTGCAGGTGGTATTCGAACGGTTGCCACGTCCCATGAACCATCCTGCCCTGATAATGACCCCCCCACCCGATCAGGGAGGCGTCCGTAGTGACAGTGGCTACCGGGGCCGGGGATACAAAGGGTCTGCCTTGGTGAATCTGGGGAGAAGTAATCCACCCTGAAAGATGATTCCTGCAAATCTGTGTCACCAGTATTTGGTGATGCATTGGAAGTTGTTGGTAAGACCACTGAGTGAACAACATCCACTGAAGTAGGCGCATGTAGAAGCGGGCCAGAGGAAGAAGGGTAATGGCCGCAGCCATGTGGCCCAACACCTTTAGAACCATTCTGGCTTGTACTTTTTTGCTGGCTAGGATGATCCTCACGTGACTTTGTATATCTGAGATTCTTTGGTCTGTGAGGGTTGCTGACATCCGAACAGTGTTTAAGTTTGCGCCTATGAAAGTAATAGACTGGCAGGGTAATAAGGAGGATTTTTCGTAGTTGATCGAAATTCCCAATTGAGTGCAAAGATTTATTGTGTAATCCCTGGCTTGAAGAAGTTGATGCCTGGTGGTGGCTGAAAGGAGCCAGTCGTCGAGATATGGAAACACCTGGAATCCTTGACGTCTCAGGTGAGCCGTGACCACTGCCATACATTTGGTGAACACTCTGGGGGCTGTAGTGAGACCAAAGGGCAGGGCTCTGAATTGGAAATGACTGGACCCCAGCCGTAAGCGGAGAAATCTTCTGGAGCGTCTGTGAATTTTTATGTGATAGTACGCGTCCTGAAGATCTATTGAGCACATCCAGTTGTCCTTCTCTAGGAAGGGCAAAATTGACTGAAGTGTGACCATTCGAAATCTTGTCTTTCTCACAGACTTGTTGAGTCTGCTGAGATCCAATATTGGTCTCCAGTCTCCCGTCTTTTTGGGGACCAAAAAGAATCTTGAGTAGATTCCGGGCTCTGAATGGTCTGCTGTAACTGGCTGAATGGCTCTTTTTTGTAGAAGTTTTAATACTTCTAACTCTGCAACTTCCCTTAGACCGGGTGGTACATCTGGAAGGGAATTTGAGTGAGAGAAGGGACTTTCCTCGAAAGGAATTTTGTAACCCTCGGATATGATCGACTGTACCCATCTGTCTTGAGTGAGGGAACGCCAGGCTTCTGGGTACAGCGATAGTCTTCCCCCGACTGCCTCCAAGGATGGACAGTCGGGCAACATCTCAGGGATGCTGAAAGGGCTTGTCAGAGAGAGGCTCTCTGCTTCCCTGGTTCTGTGGACCCCCTCTGCCTCTAGAGCGGCGTCTGTTATTATTACCCCCTCTGCCTCTAGGGGTAAACTGACCACGTGTATCCGGCGTGACTCCTTGGGATTTGCGGAACCACATCTTTCCACCCTTCTGTCCTTTAGGGTAAGGTCTAGAAGGGGTGGAAAAATGGACCCCTACGGCAGAAAGAGTCTTGCCGTCCTGTTCACACCTGGTCAATGTATCCTTCACTTGAGGGCCAAACAAAGCTGACCCATCAAAGGGAGAATTTGTGAAGGACGCCTTAAAGGGATCTGCAAAATTACAGAGCCGCATCCAGGCTTGGCGTCTAAGAGCCACCCCTGTACCTGCGGCTCTACTCGCTCCATCTGCTGCATATGATATCAGTCGCATGGAGGAGTTAGCAATAGAATTAAGGATTCCTAGCTGCGAAGCAATTTTTTCTTGAGCCCCTGCAGTTGTGGGGTCCTGTACTACTTCACCTAGTTCCTTAAGGATGTCCCTTTGGAGTCTGGTGAAGTGACATAAGTAGTTCAGCGAGCGCATAGCAAAGGTCGCTGAAGAGAACATCCGCTTGCCATACCTATCCATGGTCCTAGAATCCTTATTAGGAGGATGGACAGGTACGGAAGGATCTGCAAGTTCCTTCTTAGTGGCAGCCGCCACCACCATGGCATCAGCAGGGACACCTTTCGTAAGGAATTGCTTTTCCGAAGGGGCAGTAATAAATTTAGACGGCCTCTTAGGAACTGGCTCTACAGAGTCAGGAGCAGCCCAAGCCTTTCGAGCAATAACCTCCATAAGGGGGTCGAAAGGCGGAGACACCCAGGAGGTGGAGGGCCGAGATCCAAACACCTCTAGGTATACCGACTCATCCTCAGAGGGATTTGTGGAGGGCCAGTTTCCCCTCTGTTTTAGGAGTTCTAGGATGTCTGAAAAGGAGACATCCTCAGAAGGGGATCTTGGGGATCCCTCCGACTCATCTAAGTCGGTATCTGAAGTGATAGACTCAGGGGAGTCTAGGTGTTTCCTCTTACAAATCCTCTTGCGCGGAGGATCTCCTGACTGATCAGGAGAATCCTCGGAAGAGGGGGTTATTCCCAGTGGGGAAACCTAAGGCGGAGGATCTCTGGGTCCGGGAGCAAGAGAGATGGCAGAGATATCGACAGGCACAGTAGAGGGAGGAGCTAAGGGAATAGACTGCTGGCTGAGCCCAGTGGCCAGCACATTCTTCATCACCTCGAAGGCCCCCCTCCCAGGGAGGTCCGAGAGAACCCGTTCCGAAGAAACCGGAACTCCAGGGCCCACCGAAAGGGAAGGCTCCGAGGCAGATGTCGGAGCCGAGCTCACCAAGGCCGAGGCTCCAAGGGGAAGAGTGGGGTCGGACAAGGGTCCGATGCCACTCACCCCCTCGGAGGAGACCAGGGAAGCCCGACCACCAAATCCCTCTAAGGAAGGTCTCAAAGAGGAGATAAGAGTAGATGCCGAGGGTGCAGAAGGGGGGGTATCCGCCCCTCAGCCCTAGCAGAAACTATCACAGAAGACTCCAGCTCCAAACTCTGAGGTAGAGTCGAAGGAAGAACTTCAAGAGGGTGTGGACTAATAGCCGTCTGTTGAGACGGACTATGCAGCATCTGGGCCAGTGCCTGTGATTTCAATAATCTACTGACCACCCTCTCTAAATCATGGTCAGAAAGCCTGGATGACCTAGATGATCGGCTCCGATGGCTCCGTTCCGAGAGGAGAGGTGAGGCCGGAGCCGAGAGTATCGGTTCCAAGGAAGGGGACCTGGACCTCTTCCTCGAAGGAACCATCGGAGCTGAAGAAACCATAGATACAGTTGGAGCCGAGGACTTTTCGGCTCCGACAGAAAGTCTCGATGCATCGGCTCCAGCCGGAGCCGATACAGACATAACAGTAACAGTGTCGGAGCCGGTCGGTGCCGACACCGAAGCCTGAGCCACATGGTGGTCGGAGCCAGTCGGAGCCGACACCGATGTGACTGAAACAGTATCGGCACCGATAGCCATCGGTGCCGAAGGTTTCTGCAAACCAGGATCGGCTCCAGCCGGAGCCGATCTCGACTCCGAAGGAGTCGGAACCGAGGCCGCAGGCTTGGACACAGAAGCCTGGGCCTTGGAAGACTTTGAAGTCTTGCTCAGAGCTGATTTAGCCGGAGAGCCCTCCGGTTTAAGAAGACCCCTTAAAATCAATTTATTCCTCCTCTCCTGCAGGACTCTCTGGCTAAAGGAATGACAAATCGCACAGGAGTCCTGCAGGTGGAGAGGTCCCAGGCAATATAAACAAGAAGTGTGACCGTCTGTCAGAGACATCTTCTGACAGCACGAGTCACACTTCTTAAAGCCTGAGACCCTCTGCTCTTTGGACATAGTGGACAAACTCAGAACCACACAGTCCCAAACAAACAACTAAACTATAGTTGAAAAAGTAAAACCTCAACACACACACACACCCTGACAGGGGGGGGATGGGAGGGAAGAAGGCCTGACTAAAAAAAATTATGGGGGAAGGATAATTTTAGTCAGAAAAGGGCTTAATATAAACTAAAAATGTTAGATATTAAGATTAAAAGTGAAAAGGGGCTAAAAACAGTTTAATATAAAACACTTACCAGGAGCTGGTAAAAGGAGGACCTCATCAGCGAAGCGGCAAACGAGATCTGGGTACATACCGCCTTGCATCATGGGATATGGGGCTGCCTCGAGCTGGTAAAAGTGACTCTCGAGCTTAGCAAAGTGCCGAGTCAGAGCCGAGGATCGGCTCCGAACCCATCAAGCAAGAATGAAGGCGAGATTGACAACTTAACATCTATTCTTTTGTGACCAATATTTATTTGGTTGATAGATATATTTTCATAGTTTCCTGACTCATATAAGAGATTGTGAATACCTTCATTGTACTCATTGGTGTAAAAAATAACTGCACCACCTCCCTTGTCGGGCTTCATGATTCTGATATCTCTGTTACACATGAATTTTAATAAACATTCTCTCTCTAATGGTGATAGATTGTCGTTATGTTTATTCCTATCTTTCCTTAAATTCTTGTGTGTCCGGTAAATATCATTACAAACCATTTTCTCATAGTTAAGTATATGTGGGTTGGTCTCAGGAATGTATGTACTTTTCTTCCTGAGGTCCGTTCCTGCTATACCAGTAGATCTCACCTCTTTAGTACTGTTTTTGTCAAATTGTACTGCTAAGTGGAGTCTTCTACAAAACATCTTGACCTCCTTAATATTATCCACTAAATTCATACCGGTCATGGGAATAAATTTCATTCCTTTACTCAAAAGTTTGACAAAATCAGTGTCTACATCTACCTCTGTGTAATTATAAACTTTAAACCCTTCGTATGCAATTACATTGGGTCGTTGATTGCCAATATTATTCTCCTGACAAATTACTCCCTCAATGTAGATGTTGGTGCTGTCCTTGATACTTATCCTACTCACATTGTGGTCATAAGGTTGAGACAGTCTGGGCCATTTACTTGACACATTTTCATCATCGTGTAATGGTATTAATGGCTGTTCGCTTCCATAATTTGTCAGACCCTTTGTCAGTACTTGTGGGGGTTTCTTGCTGGAAAAAACCTCCCCCCCTGAAAAATTTCCTCCCTAATACTACCCTTAGATGGTTTTCTCATACTGTGATAGTTGATCTGGTTGCTATCAGGTGCCCTATGTGAGGGCCACACATATGCCCTGTTGTTCTTGTAAAGTTCTAAATCACGTGAAATTTTCCTGTTTTTTCTGTCGACAATAGTATGTATTTTATTGTCTGCTACTGTGTATTGTTTTGTATATAACTCCTTACATAAGTCAAAATCCTTATGGTTTATGATAGTATGATTCATATTTTCCAATTCGTTGGCCAACTTGATAAGTTTTTCATCCTGAAATTTGATTAATAGTTTAATGTATGCATACCCAAAACTATCAAATAAATCATTAAATTCCTTAATAGTGTCTAATCCATATACAATGCCCAAAGGTAATTTAAAAAATCTCAGGCCCTTGGGCACTACCTTTAGTTTAAGACACTTAGACAAATAACTACAATCTACTTTGGTATTTTTGTAAGACACAAGTTTTTTACCAAAATCATATATTAGTTCCTTCAAAGATGTGTGTATCAGTTCAGTACTTTTGTATTTTTTATTATATGACATACCAACCTCTGCATCAAAAAAATCAAAACTGTCATCTAAAAACTGCTCCATCAGTCCTTCTTCATTACACTCTTTTACATAACATTTTTTATTCCTTATTTTGTGCTCTGAATTCAACTTTCCTAGATTAACAATAGATTTAGCTCTACAGGGACTTGATATATTATGGGTAGCAGTCTGAGTTACAGTACCTTTAGGGGCCAGCGTGGCCTTAGATTTCCCATAACCATATGTCCTGACTGAAGGAAATTCCTTCGGTCGAGTTCCGGTTAAATATTTTTCCTGTCGTGCCCTGCTGAGGCTAAAATCAAATGTGAAATCCTGTTCTGATATATTATGTTGAGGGTCACTGTATAAATGGCCATCGCCGTTGTTAGATAAGTCCAGTCCATCTACGGTAATTCCTTTACCCTTATCTGGTAAGTCAATAATGTTGGTGTTGCGGTGCAATTCGAAAACGCCGTCAGTGTCTCTAAGTTTTTTAGGGAAACCGCAATCGGGTGTGTGCAGTACATCGGACACATACTGCTCAGGAGATGATGCTAATGCAACAGCTTTACGTTCCCTGCGTTCATTTAAACCACACGCTTCCCCTGAAGTACGTGCCTCGGCGTCATCCGAATCTGACGCTTCCGTCGATTTATGAGACTTTCCTTTCTCAACAGTTGCGGTTACCAAACTGGTAACTAATGCCATAAGTCTGTGCACTTCACCTTGTAGTGATGTTAGGTCAGCTCTTAGTAGAGCAAGATCATCCTTCGACAATAAAGCAGTTGAAGGTTCCACCGAGTCATCCATCCAGACGATACACTCAAGCCAAACACAGGAGAATTGCAACTAGATAACAAAAACCTGGATAGGTAGGCTGTAGGAATCACTGCTCGTACACAAGGATGAAAGAAGAGTATTTATTGTAAATCCACACAACACAAGATAGCGAGGTTAAGCGCTTTCAACTGTTTGCCACAGTCTTCCTCAGAACACATTATTCTTAAAATTCATCCTTTTTATACTTAACATAATTGAATGATTAGATAATTACATACAAAAGCCGCCAAAAACTTTAAGGGCATACTGTTCCACAACAAAGACTGTATTTCAATATCAGCTAGTCTTTCCAGTGGTATAAACACATAGAAACATGTATAGCCTTATAAAATGACCATATAAAATGACATATATTGTTGAATGTTAAAAAATTCATATAAAATATGTGGACTGAAAAGCTCACTTATTATAGGTGCACTATTATTACAAAAAAGCATCTGAAATGTATATATAAAAATGCATGAAAAATAAATATATAAAAAATATATATAAATGTTTATATATATATATATATATATATATATATATATATATATATTTTTTTTTTTTTTTTTCTACAGAGAGTGTATGAATAAATATATGAAATAAACCTATGAAATACTTGCATGTATCAACATTGTATGTACAGAAGTTGATTGTACGGAATTGATGTTGAACAACTAGTTGTAACTAGATATCCTACAACACAGTAGTGGACATTTAATTGTAAAGTAGATATATGGACTGAATATATGATGTAGTGATGCCCTAGTAACCACCCTCCTCATGTCTTTAAGAACATAATAAAAGGACAATGCATCTGAGCAGCTAGGATGTCATTCACAAAGGACATTATGGAGACAGAACTCAGATTTATTAAAAATCTATTTTTGGATCGGGCCTATCCAGATAAGATGGTTATTGATGTGATCAATTATGTACAAAATGAGTGGGGTCACAAGTATATACCAATATTAGGCAATTATTGTATTGAAAAAAAAGAAAGAGAAGGAAAGTGATTTTTGCGGGAGAGTATGTGTTTTGATGTACACACCATACACGTATTTAATTAAAGAAATTCTTAAAAGACACTGGGAATTATTTGTGGCTACGGATATAGAACAAACACTAGGCAAATTTCCCAAATGTGTATATAAGACCGCTCCTAATGTGAAGCGTTTGCTTGAGAGGACAAATTATACAAAAGAAAAAAATGAAGGACATAAAGGAACAACTAAATGTGGTAGATGTATACAATGTAAGTACATTAATCCAGCCAAAACTTTCAGGTTGGATGACATCAACCGTACCTACATTTCAAGTATGACGGGTAATTGTAATTCAAAAGGGTTAGTGTATGTAGCCTTATGAACACGATGTAATGCACATTACATAGGTAAGATGGAAAGACAGCTGAAAAAGCGTATGTATGAACATCAGTATAGGATACAAAAATGCGATACTAAAAATGCCCTATACAGACATATCTTAGAAAAAGGCAATGACCATAGTTTCACATTTACTATCATTGATCAGGTTCCTATTTTACCTTTTGGGGGGAATTGGAAAATGGAGTTGGCTCAAAGAGAAAGTAGATGGCAGATCCTGACAGATTCCACCAGAAGACCGGGTCTAAATGATTTTATTAGTATTAAACCATTTTTAGCTCTCCTATAATATAGTATAAATACCATTTCCAACACTTTATTATATATTATTATATGTGAACTATATATGTTTGGATACTGTTGGAGATGTAGTCTAAGGGCATCACTACATCATATATTCAGTCCATATATCTAATTTACAATTAAATGTCCACTACTATGTTGTAGGATATCTAGTTACAACTAGTTGTTCAACATCAATTCCGTACAATCAACTTCTGTACATACAATGTTGATACATGCAAGTATTTCATAGGTTTATTTCATATATTTATTCATACACTCTCTGTAGAAAAATATATATATATATAAACAAACATTTTTATATATATTTTTTATATATTTATTTTTCATGCATTTTTATATATACATTTTAGATGCTTTTTTGTAATAATAGTGCACCTATAATAAGTGAGCTTTTCAGTTCACATATGAATTTTTTAACATTCATCAATATATGTCATTTTATAAGGTCATTTTATAAGGCTATACATGTTTCTATGTGTTTATACCACTGGAAAGACTAGCTGATATTGAAATACAGTCTTTGTTGTGCAACAGTATGCCCTTAAAGTTTTTGGCGGCTTTTGTATGTAATTATCTAATCATTCAATTATGTTAAGTATAAAAAGGATGAATTTTAAGAATAATGTGTTCTGAGGAAGACTGTGGCAAACAGTTGAAAGCGCTTAACCTCGCTATCTTGTGTTGTGTGGATTTACAATAAATACTCTTCTTTCATCCTTGTGTACGAGCAGTGATTCCTACAGCCTACCTATCCAGGTTTTTGTTATCTAGTTCCAATATGAAAATTGGATATAGCGGCCAGTTGAACCCTTATAGTGGATGTTGATGCTCCTTCTTGAAAAAGTGAGGTGAGGAAATCTAGTATCTTGTGTACTGGGGCCCCGAATGGATCTATACCTTGTTTGGAGGCCCAGTGCGCAAAACGGTTCCATTTGCTGATGTACAATTTTCTTGTAGATGGTTTGTGAGAAGATACAATAATTTGTTGTACTGCAGGAGATAGTAACTCCGACCTGGCTAAGATGGGAAGTGGAGCAGCCAAGCTGTCAGTTTGAGGGACTTGAGGAAGGTGTGAGGAACTCCCGATGAATGTGCCAACAGGTCTGGCTCCGGGTCCAGTATCCATGGTTCCTCCACTTGATGGGATTGAAGGAAAGGAAACCAGATTTGTTGAGGCCAGAATGGGGCTATCAGTATTATGGTCCTGTCCAGACGTTTGGCTTTCTGCAAAAACCTGGGAATTAGTGGAACAGGAGGAAAAGCGTAAAGGAGACCCGGGGGCCAATCGTATACCAGTGCGTCCCTGGGGACACCCCCTGGGGGGGGTAACAGGGCAAAGTAGCTTCTGCATTTGGCATTCAAAGGGGATGCAAACAGGTCATAGCAAGGCTGGCCCCATCTGTGGAAGATCTCTTCCACCACTTGAGGTTTGAGGGACCACTCGTGAGGGAACAGGATGGCTCTGCTCAACCTGTCCGCGATTACGTTGGAGTCCCCGGGATGTGCGTTGCTATCAGAAAGCGTCCAGTGGACTTTGCCCATTGCCAAATTCTGAGGGCCTCTCTGCATAACGGGTAAGATCTGGTTCCCCCTTGCTTGTTTATGTACCAGACCACTGACATGTTGTCTGTCTGAACTGTCACTGTTCCCCGAAAGTGTTGCAACGCTAGAAACACTGCCCTCAGCTCTAGAACACTGATGTGCAGATTGTACTCCAAGTTGGACCATTGACCTTGGACTGTTTGTCCCTGAAAGAATCCCCCCACCCAATCAGGGAAGCGTCCGTGGTTAGAGTTGCTACCGGACTGGGTAATACAAAGGGTCGTCCTAGTGTTAGCTCTTGACTGTGTATCCACCACAAGAGAGCCTTCTTGCAATAATTCGTGATCAAGATTTCGTGAGACAGTGGAAGTTGTAGATACGACCACTGGGTGAATAGCATCCATTGAAGGATCCTCATGTGCATCCTGCCTAAAGGAACTACAAGAAGGGATGCTGCCATCAAGCCTAGCACTCTTAATACTTGTCGTGCAGGGACTCTGTTGTTGTGAAGAAGGAGCGAAATTTGATGCCTGAGGTCTGATACTCTTGATGGGGGGAGAGTAACTTGAGCCAGGGAAGTGTCTAGCTGTGCTCCTATAAATAAGATACGCTGTGACGGTGATAAGACAGATTTTCCAAAATTCACCGTTATGCCTAGTGAAGAGCAAAGACTGATGGTGTAGTCCCTGGCTTGTAGAAGATGACACTTGGTGGTGGCGGAAAGGAGCCAGTCGTCTAGATAAGGAAACACCCGGAATCCCTTTCGTCTCAAGTGAGACGCTACTACTGCCATGCATTTGGTGAACACCCTGGGGGCTGAGGTGAGACCAAAGGGCAGAGCGCGAAACTGGAAATGACTGGCTCCCAGCCGGAAGCGCAAGTGATCTCTGGACGCCCTGGCCATTTTGAAATGGTAGTAAGCGTCTTTGAGATCTATAGAGCACATCCAGTCGCCCTTTTGCAGAAAAGGGAGGATTGACTGAAGCGTGACCATCCAGAACTTTTCCTTTTTCACAAAGGTATTTAACTTGCTGAGGTCTAAAATTGGCCTCCAGTCCCCTGTTTTCTTTGGAACTAAAAAGAACCTTGAGTAAGTTCCGGATCCTATTTGGTCCGCTGGGACTGGTTGGATGACTCTGTTTTCGAGCAACCTTCCTATCTCTATGGTTGCTTGGTCTCGCAGACTGGGTGGAACATCTAGGAGTTTTTTGGAGTTTGGTGGTATTTTTATGAAGGGAATGTTGTAGCCTCTGGTAACTATGCTTTTTACCCAGTAATCTGATGTAAGATTTAGCCAGGCCTCTGGGTATAAAGCCAAGCGACCCCCGACTGCCTCCAGAGTAGGACAGCCGGGCCTGCACTCAGGAGTGCTGGAAGGGTTTTCCAGAGAAGGTCTCTCTGTCACCCTGATTTTGCGGACCCCCTCTGCCAGCTGGGCGGCGTCTTCCGTTTCTTCCCCCTCCTCTGCCTCTGGAGGGGGCGTCACTTTGGCTGTGTTGAAAAGATCCCTGAGTCTTTCGGAACCACATCTTTCCTCCTCGTTGCCCTTTAGGGTAGGGTCTAGATGGAACGGAAAAACGGACCCCTACGGCAGACAGGGTCTTCCCTTCTTGTTCACACCTCGTGAGAGTCTCCTTTACTTTGGGCTAAAACAGGGAGGCACCATCAAAGGGGGCATTGGCAAAGGAAGACTTAAAGCCTTCCGCAAAGGAGCATAAGCGCAACCAGGATTGTCTTCTCAGGGCAATCGCTGAAGCTGCCGCTCTACTCGATCCTTCAGCTGCGTATGAAATCAGCCTCATGGACGAGTTGACTATGGAATTTAGGGTGTTAAGTTGCGCTGTCACTTTCTTGGTGACAGCAGCTTCAGTGTGTCCCTGGAGAGTATCTCCTAATTCCTTAATGAGATCTCTTTGTAAATGCGTGAAATGCGTAAGGTAGTTGAGCGATCGGATGGAAAAAGTCGCCGAACTAAATATGCGCTTCCCATATCTGTCCATTGTCCTAGAATCCTTATTAGGAGGATGGACAGAGAAAGATGATTCAGACATCTCTTTCTTAGTGGCCGCCGCCACCACCATAGTGTCTACGGGAACTCCTTTTGTAAGATAGGCTTTATCTTGGGGAGCTGTCATGTATTTGTTGGGTTTACGAGGGACTGGTTCCACTGTATCAGGTGTTTCCCAAGCCCTCCGAGCTACTAGATCCATGAGATTGTCAAAGGGTGGAGTCACCCAGGAGGTAGAAGGTTGAGTCCCAAATGCCTTCAGTAAAACCGATTCATCCGCAGAAAGGGTAATGGTTTGCCAGTCCCCTCTTTGCTTCAGGATTTCCAAAATGTCTGCAAATGAGACATCCTCAGAGGTGGACCGTGGGGACCCTTCTGTTTCATCTAAATCGGTATCAGAAGTAAGAGATTCCTGTGGGGAATCTATGTGCCTCCTCTTGCACAGTCGTTTCCTCGGAACATCCTCAGCGGGAGCTTCTGGGGATGCATCTGAGAAATCAGAGTCTCCCTGTGGGGACTTCTGAGGCATTGGGTCTCGACGCTTGGTAGGTACCAAAGGCACAGAAGCAGAACGCGGACCTTTTGGGGAAGGAGATAAAGATACCGATGAAGTATGTGTCTGATCCGACAAGACCTTCCTCATGATGTCAAAGGCACCGGTGCCCCGACCCGAAGATCCGACCCGATCCGAAGAAGGAGGTCGATTCTACGGAATCGGAACCACGGGCTCCGACACTGAGGACGGATCCAAACTGATCTGAGCCGAGGCACCGAGAGGAAGAGTCGAAACCGAAATCTCGGTTCGACTATCCCCCCCCAGAACCCAGGAAAGATGCTCGGCTCCGAAACTCTCCGGCTGGTTCCGAAGGAGTCGAGGTCAACGGAGCCGATAGCACTACTGGAGGCTTCGGCATCGAGGGCTCTACAATCATCGGTTCTTCGACTCCTAACACCAATGACTCGACAGGTCTCGGAGGAGGAAGTGTAGAGGGAACTGGAATAGCTTCGAGTTTCGAAACCAGCTGGGACGAAACCTCGATTAATTTTGACAAAGCCGAGTTCTCCATAAGCTTCTGTACCACTTGGTCCACATCGGAGTCGGAAAGTGGCCTCGAAGAACGGGTCGAAGGGATCGAAGCCATCACCGAGCGAAGGATAGTAGACGGTGGTACCTCTGATACCGGCACCAAGACCTGAGCCTTGTGCAGAGATAAGGTCTCGATACCCGGCACCGAAGTCATAGGAGCCAGTGTCCAAATCTGAAAAGAGGTGCTCGGAGCCGATGACTTGGGCTCCGACACTCTTGAAGACTTCGACCCCTTCGAAGACTTTGAAACCTGTTCAGCCTTGTCCAGGGCCTCCTGAAACTCAGGTTTGATCAAACCTCTGTCCACCAACTTCCTGCGTCTTTCCAGCATGACCCTCCCACTAAAGGAATGACAGATGGAACAGTCTTCCTGCAAGTGGAGAGGGCCAAGACAGTAGACGCAGGATGAATGGTTGTCAGTAATGGACATCTTCTGTCCACACTGACACCTTTTAAAACCACTTTTGGTCTTTTCTGACATTTTTTAACTAGAAAAAAGACAGCACTATATAGAAAAACTTCTACACTACAATATAAGAGATATATATATAAATGTAAAACACACCACAGCTCACTAAGATATATATATATATATTTTTGTGAAAAATAGAAAAAGTTAACTTTTTAAATACTGTAAATTCTTACAGACAAAAACGGCCTAAGGCCCTTACTAAGAATTTTAAGGTAACAAACTACCTAAACTAGTCAAACAACTACTATATAATAAAGCTATCAAATGTTATGATAAAGATTATAAGAAATATAAAAAAGTATCAGTATATAACAAGAAAAAATAGTAAAATTTCTACTGGCCCGAGCCTCTCGATGCGATCTGCTGCTAGCGGCAAACTAGATTTGAGGGTTAGCACCGGAGGATCATGGGATATTACTGTGCCTCGAGCTTTCTCGAAGATGCGAGCTAGTGATGCGGCCGATTCGGAGCCGAGGATCGGCTCCGAACCCGTGTGTAAGAACAAACGGCGAGATTGAACAATTTCACATTGATTATTTAAACAGGGATGTCCCTTTAGATCCCCCTCCATTGAGGAGGTCCGAGAGGAGCAGGAACCAGAGGGGGGTGAGAACTGGTTCTTACAGCAATCATTGCCAACAATGGAGGGGAGGGAGGGGAGCTTACCGGAGATAACTGAACCTATTGACCAGGTTGTAACCATTATTCAGAATGTTGATGCTGATTTCATTATTTATAATTACAGCCAAGTAAATGTTGATGTTGAGTGGGCTAACCTGTTCTCTAAAGGCCTGAATTTTGCTCCTGGCAGACATGCTAATATTGTTGACAGTATTTTGAATTTTAAAATGTTTGTCAGAAAATTAAATTTAGGTATGCATTTTGGTAACACAACATCTATTGATGGCCTTAATTGTTTGCACAAGCCCAGCACTTTTATTCCACCCACCCATCCTTTAGTGTCAATTTTGGAAACTCTCTGTGAAAATGACATTAGAGAAGTAGTCAAAAACAATCAGAAGGGCTTTACCAACAACCTAGATGAGAGAGAGTGGTGTCTGTTACAGGACATCATTTGTAATAACATCAGGCTCATGAAACCTGATAAAGGTGGTGGGCTTCTCATAATGAACATTATGGATTAAAACAGCAAAATGCTTAAATTATTGTATAGTAAGACCTACTGTGAAGTTTCAGTTAATGAAATGAATTTAGCCTACAGGGATATCAACCTTACTGTAGAAGAATTGTTGCTCAATGGGAAGATTAGTCTTGACAGCCATGATTTTTTGGATTTCAGGAACCCCAGAACACCCACTATCTTCGGCATCCCGAAAATACATAAGTCCATTGCCAGCCCTCCTCTTCATCCCATAGTGGACGCCAAGGCTTCGAAAACATACTTCCTGGCTAGATACATTGATTTTCAACTTAAGGGCATAGTGGAAAAGAGGTCTTGGATTATAAAGGATTCCTGGGATTTTTTAAGTAAGATACAACCGGACATGTATGATGTTGGTCTGATTATGGCCACTCTAAATATAAAATACGTATTCTCAGTAATACTACATGAGGAGGGGCTGGATTGGTTCTACAAATAGGACTTGTATGGAACTGATATTAGAGAACAACTTTCTGAGTTATGACGAACACCTTTTCAGACAAATTCAAGGGGTGGCCATGGGAGCCTGTTGTGCCCCAGTTTTTCCCAATTTGGTACTGGCTTACTGGGAGGAGGAGTACATTATGAACTACTGCTATAGGGACCTTTGGGCTCTCTATGGCCGCTACCTGGATGATATAGTTCTTTTATGGAAGGGTGGTGAGGAAAAACTAGGGGAGTTCTATCAGGTGTATATCACATAATGGAAATCCCAAAATATCGAACACCATAAGCTCGAACTTGGAATGTCAAAATGTGATATAATCGAAAGCTCAGAACTGCGAATTTTTTCCCAGGGGAAAAAAATTGCTGTTCCGAGAAACACACACACAACACAAGCACACCATAAAAAGTAATCCACACATATACACTTAAAATCCTACTTCTAACCCTACACTAAACCGTACATACACTACTATCTATCCACTTACCTTAACCCAAACCCTAACCCTAAGGTCCCTAACTATCGCACACTCACCTTACCCACTCCCTAACCCTAACGTCCCTAACTATCACATACTCACCTTACCCACTCCCTAACCCTAAGGTCCCTAACTATCTCATTACCACACTCACCATAATCCAGTCCGTTTGCACACTTACCTTAACCCGGTCCATAACCTTCACACCACAGTGGAGAAAATAGTGAAGCGGCAGAAACAGCCCACAAAATTCTTTCCCTAGGAATGAATTCAATGTTTTGCAGCTTCGCTATTTTCAGCTTTCAGTGTTTTGGGTTCGATATTATAACATTCGACGTTTTACTACTTCGATGTTATAATATAAACCTGTTCTATCAGTATATCAGTAACACTACTGATTTTCTTAAGTTTACTTTAAATACTGATAAGGACAAACTAAATTTCCTTGATGTGACTATTGTCAAAGACTATGAGAAAAAAACATTTGTTTCCAAACTATATCGAACACCCACCTATTCCAACACACTTCTACATTTTGACAGTTGGCACCCAATTCACCAGAAAAAGGCACTGGTGAAGGGGTAGTTCGGCAGAATTGCCAGAGTGGTGTCAGATGAACTTGATTTTTCAAGCTGAAAGCGACAAGTTGAACAATATGTTCACAAAAAGAGGATACCCTTTGGGTTTTGTCAAAGCTATTGAAAATGAGGTTAAAATCAAAAGACAAACGGGTGCCATTGCCAAAATTTTATTCTATAATGGTGGGACTAATACCGCTCATTCAAGTGACAAAATAATGAACAATAGTTTTGCTAGAGCTTGTGTTTTGCCTTTTTCTCTAAATTTTTATGATATCAAAAATATACTGGAAAAATTTTGGTCGGTTTTGATGTTGGATCAAGAAGTTTCTAAGATTTAAGGAGAGAAACCAATTATTGTTTACAAAAAAAGATTACAGTTTTAAAACTTTGTTGGAAAGGCCTAGGAAAGAAAATACAAAAGATGGCTGCTTTAAATGTGGTAGGTGTGGACAATGTTCATTTATGTTGGAAGGTGATTCCTTGTACATCAAGAACTATGGGTTTATATAACCCATTAAGAAATATTTTTGTTTTTCAAAAAGAGTAGTGTACATAGCTAAGTGCAGGTTCATAGGTAAGTACTAGGCTATCTGCCCAAGGGCATTTATAAGCCTAGCCAGAATGTGTTGGCTTTCGCCACCCCCTTAGATTAGTTCCCTGTGCCTCTGTCCAGCAGAGCCATTAGTTCCCTGTGCCACTGTCCAGCAGAGCCACTGCAGTGATCCCCAGGGTAAATTTTCTGTTTCCCATCCACCCATCAAGGTTTCTCTTGAAGACTGTTAGTGAGGGGCTCTGCCTGATGTATATTAGAATCCTGTTCCAAAGCATGGGGAGTCTCTGGGACAGGAATCTATCCCTCCAGCATGTCCTATGTATCATTGTGGTGAGGTTTATATCCCTAGAGCGTGTGGCGCTCTGGGATTTTGTTTTTTTTTTTTTTAGGTGGAGCATGTCCATCAATTCTGGGTTGAACATGGCCTTGTATGTCAGGCAGAGATCACCTCTGAGTAAGAGGTATGCAACCAAGCATGGCTGGAGTTTGAGTCGGGCTGCATAGGGCATCTGTTTGAGGCCAGTAATCCTCTTGGTAAGGTACTTTTGTGGTCTTTCCAGCTGTTGCAGGTGTCTTGTAAGGTACATCCCAAATGGGGCGTTGTATTCTATGATGGGTCTAATGAGTGATGAGTAGAGTGGCACAATAACCTCTTTTATTCTAGATGCGAACCCTTTTGTGATTAGGTGGGCCACATAGTAGGATTTTCTAACCACCTTGGCAATATGATTATCAAAGGAGAGATTACTATCTACTTGGGTCCCCAGATCCCTTATTACATTTTCTGTATTTAGGGGACTACCACCTATGTAGTAGTTCGCGGGTACTTTGTTTTTTCCAAAGGGGATGACTATGCACTTTTTGACATTTAGCTTGAGGCCATGATTTTGACACCAGATATCCGTCTCAGTGAGACCCATCTGGTGGATGTCTGTATCAGCCGGAGGATCAATTATGGCCCCTAGTTTGCAGTCGTCTGTGAACTTGGTCAGCCATAGTCCTCCTATGCTTGCCTGTACCTCTGTGAAGTATATCCCGAACAGGAGGGGTCCTAGGACTGAGCCCTGGGGGATGCCACTTGTAACCGGTTTACAGTCGGACGTAGAGCCTGCAACTCTCACCATGTGGGTTCTATCCATGAGCCAGTTGGTAACCCATTTCGTGACGTAGGGGTTTATGTTCATGCTGGTGAGCTTGTCTATAATACTAGAATGGGGAATGGTATCGAAAGCCTTTGCGAGGTCTAGGTAGGCTGTGTGGACCTCCTTTCCCTCATCTAATGCCTTGGTAACCGTCTCAAAGAAGTCCACCAGGTTTAGGAGGCATGATCTGCCCTTAACAAAGCCAAACTGGGTAGGGTCCAAGGTTTGGAGGTTCCCAATGTCTCTGTTAATGAGTTCCATGATGATGCGTTCCATAGCCTTGCAGACCAGGCTAGTCAGGCTTATAGGGCGATAGTTCCCGGGGTCCGTTGTGGCTCCACCTTTGTGGAGTGGGATAACTGTTGCTGTGCACCACTCTGTGGGTACGTAGCCTGTAAAGAGACTGAGTTTGAACAGTGTGTTTAGGTGAGGGGTTAGTTCATTTTGGAGCTCTTGTAAGACACAGTCTGGGACACTGTCCGGTCCCATTGCAACTGTGTTTTTGGCTTTGGATAGGGCTGTTTTAACCTGTGTGTTGGTGATTGATGGGGCCCTACATTCTTCTGGTATGGTTATGGGCCCTTTAGGGGGTGAGAGGGGGGTGAAGTTTGCACTAAACCTGTCTGCCAGGATGTTGGCAATATCAGTCGGTTCAGTGTATTTTGTGCCATTCTGCACTAACTTAGAGCAGATCTGAGAGTTTCCACTTAGGTTCTTGACATAGCTAAAGAACACTTTGTGGTTATCTTTGGAGTCATTGGCAATTTTTCTTTCGAAACTAGCCTTGGATGATTTAATGAGGGATCGTAGTTTCTTGCTGATACTGATCAGGGATGTCTTTCCTTCTTGGGATTTTACTCTTTTCTATACTAGTTTCCTCCTTCTGTTATATAGCTTGTTTATGGCAGGGGTCCACCAGACTGGTTTCCTTTTCTTGGAGGAGTGAGTCTTGGTTTTACTTGGGATAGCACGATCCATGCATTCCTGCAGATGCTCATAGAGTGCCTTTGTAAAGGTTTCAGCAGCTTGGACAGCATTGTCCTTTAGCATGGGGGCTGTGAACCTTTCCACCGCTGTCTTAAGTAATGTGAAGTTTGCTTTTGTAAAGTTTTTCATGTTGGTTTCCTTGATTGGGGGTGGGGGCGGAATGTGGATGTCCAGAGTGATTAGTCTATGGTCTGATCTAACCAGCGAGGGGTTGACCTCCGGTGTGGAACACCGGTCGCCCATGATGGTGATGACCAGGTCCAATATGTTGTTCCCTCTGGTGGGGGTGTTGACCAGTTGATCCAGGGCATTCAAATTTATAAATTCTAGGAAGCATTAGGCAAGGGAGTTAGTACTTGAGTAGCTCTCCCAGTTTATGTTTGGGTAATTGAAATCACCCAGTATTAGGGTGTTTGGTAGGACCTTCATATTTCCCAGTGTCTCCAGAAATGCGTAATGAGAGCCCTGGGCCATGGTGGGTGATCTGTATCAAACTACAATTTGGATTGCAGTTTTGCCCGTTGTTAGTTGCACATGGATGATCTCTGATGCATTCTGCTGCACCACTAACCTTGAGGTGTGGGTATCCTTGATGAATATGGATACACCCCCTTCTTTTGTGTTTCGGTCCTGGTTTTTTGGCCAAAAGGTATGGTATGAGTTATAGCCTAGTAGTGCTGGGGTGCTCTCAGGAGCCTTAAACCAGGTTTCTGTTACTGCACAGATGTCGATGTTCTCCATACTGAGGAGTGCCTCGAGTGTGTGCATTTTGAGGTTTAGACCTCTGGCGTTGAGTAGCATTACCCTCAGTTTTTGGTTACTTGTGCTATTTATGGTGGTGGGTTTGTCTTTTGAGCCTTGCCTAAAAAAGGCACTATGGGCCGGCAAGAGCCTTGGCCAGTATTCGAAAGCCTAAGGGTGAAAGGTGCAAGCCATCTCTTGTGAAGCAACGTGGCTTATCGAGCATGTCATCCCAGACGGACAGATACTGGATCCCCTTTGAATGACACCAGAAACATAGCCAATTGTTTAAATTGATCATTTTTTTTCTTTATACTGTGGCATCATTCTTGGTGAGGGCAGGATGCTACTCAGAGTCAGGGTCATACCGGCCTGGGCTACATGATCAGAGAGCTCTTCCATGTCTCTTTTCATGTAGTCCAGGGAGGTATGTCTCAGATCATTCACACCAACATGGAAAATGACAGAGGTGTATTTGTACTTGTTCTTGTTCTTGTTGTGTGATGGATTCTATGTGGGCAAAACCAAAAGGGCATTTAAGCAAAGGGTATACGAGCACTGTTATGACATTAAGTGTAAAAACAAAAAGAATGCCCTATACAATCATGTGGAAAAACATCCCACTCATTGTTTTAGGTTTTTTGCCATTGACCACGCTGATTTAGGGCCTCGGGGTGGGCCATTGGATGATTATTTAGAGTTCTTGGAATTAAAATGGCAAATCAAACTTAATGCTGGCTCATACCCTGGCCTTAATGACCGTATTAGTATTATGTCCTTGTTGAAGCTCAGATCTATGTTTTATATGTAGTTCAGATATGGGGCCATTTTTTGTCACATTTTGTGATTTATATTATGTGTCACTTGTCTTCGGTATTGTTATGGGTATATTTTACAGTATCCAGGTTTTTTAACAACAATATTTCTAAAGTTTTTTATGTTTTTATGCATTCAGGATGTGATGTATTAGATTTTGAGGATGTGATGTCATATTACCTGTGTTGGGGGAGGGTATATAAGGTTTGTGGTTTTTATGGTCATTATTCTGATGAAGTCAGACTTGCTGACGAAAGTGCTTAATCGGTTTGGATTCAATAAACCTGTGTTTGGAAATACCTGCTTTGTGGTGTATTTGGACTCCCTTCTACTTTTGTTGAGGCTTAGACCAACAGAACAATGTGAAACATGCAAGTCACCTAAGTATTAAAGGCAATATACACTTCCATTAGTGGGCTAAAGAACCTCAAGATATCATTCATTTGTAACAGCAATTCTGTGAGGCGATCACAAATGGGTCCGTTTTGTGTCACAAAACCTAAATAAATTACCAGTTATGCAGTGCTTGAGAAAGCTATTACAATATTTGCTTTTGTTAATTCAAAATCTGTTACAAGACAGTGACATTCTTAACCATTTTAGAGCACTATGATCCCATTCAGGATAGTCCCTCTGTTTCTGCAAATTGTATCCTAATGTTTGTTGGAGTTCTGATTCCTGCATAGCAGCAATCATCTGCACCATTCCTTTACAACAATTTCTGAGTATTCTTCATAAATTAGAAGTTATGTACCTACCATAACGTTCCATGTTAGTTGTCTTCTCTCGCCTTCTTTCTTGCTGGATGGGTTCGGAGCCGATCCTCGGCTCCGACTCGGCACTTGCTTTAGCTCGAGAACTCCTTTTACCAGCTCGAGGCAACCCTATATCCCATGATGCAAGGTGGAACTACCTCAGATCTCGTTTGGCAGCTAACTTACCCTGCTAAAGGTTATCCTAACCAAAATAGGAACAAAGTTTCCTAAAAGAAGTCCTCATAACAAAGATCCAGAGGAAACAAACTAATAGGAACTCTTCAAGATCTGTCCAGGCCAGGGGGAAGGAGGGAGGGACGCAAGAAAGAAGGCGAGAGAAGACAACTAACATGGAACGTTATGGTATGTACATAACTTCTAAATGTTAAGTTGTCAATCTCGCCTTCATTCTTGCTGGATGGGACCGCGTCCCTAGCACCTGTATTCCGGGTGGCTCAATGGAACAGACTCTTGAGAACTGTGGAACCAAAACTGGCCCTATCTCTGGAGGCCAAATCCAACTTGTAATGAGAAACAAAGGTATGAGGCGTGGCCCAAGTAGCTGCTGCACAAATGGTATCAATGGGAAGTCTATCCTGAAAAGCTGCAGAAGTGGATAGACTCCTGGTCGAGTGTGCTTTTGGCTTAGAAGGTAGTTGTTTGCCTCTGAGAGAGTACACATAGGAAATGGTGGAAGTCAACCATCTGGATAAGGTCACTTTAGAAACTGGAAGACCTAACCTGTTTTCTGCATAAGAGACAAACAATTGGTCCGATTTTCTATAGATTGGTTAATATTGGTTTGAGATACAACCTTGGGGAGAAAGGAAGGGTTAGTTCTTAACGATACCCTGTCCTTATGAAAAAACAAATAAGGTGAACGAATACAGAGAGCTTGAATCTCGGAAACCCTTCTAGCAGAAGTGACAGCCAGTAAAAATATAGTTTTCCACGTCAATAACTTCAAAGAACATGAAGCAGACGGTTCGAAAGGAGGTAGTATCAAGGATGCTAACATTAAGTTTAGATCCCATTGCGGAGGAGGATGCTTTATAGGTGGTTTTAGGAGAAAAACTCCTCTCAAAAAGGCCTTGCATAATCTATGAGACATGATGTTATTGTCATGCAAGCCAACATGATACTTGGAAATGGCAGCCAGTTGTACTTTGACTGTAGATGACGAGGATCCCGAATGAAAAACCTCCGCTAGGAAATCTAAAACAGAATGTACGGGAGCAGTAAAAGGATCAATATTTCTGGAGTTTGCCCAAATCGAAAACGCCGCCACTTGCTAGCATATATAGTCCTAGTGGACGACTTCAAAGAAGACACTAAAATGTCTCTGACTGAGTCAGAAATCATTGGTAGCCTGGCTAGAGAAGGAAGTGGAGCAACCAAGCAGTGAGGTTGAGAGAATGAACGGCCCGGTGCTGCTGACCCAACTGGTGGATCAAAAGATCCGACCTGGGTCCAGATGCCAGGGCTGCACCAGAAGGTGACGATGCAGAGACGGAAACCAAATCTGTCGAGGCCAAAAGGGAGCAATGAGGATCAATTTGGCTCTCAAAACGGTGGCTTTCTGAATGACTTGTGGAATCAATGGAAAAGGAGGAAAAGCATAAAGAAGTCCCCATGACCAATCCTGGGTTAGAGAGTCTCTCAGGGGTTGGCCTGGAAGGGAAATAGAGTGAAATAGTCTGGGCACTTGTTGTTTTGAGGGGTAGCGAAAAGATCGCAACAAGGAGTGCCCCACTTCAGAAAAATCTGATCCACTACAGATTGATTGAGAGACCACTCGTGAGGCATCAGAATAGATCTGCTTAGCCTGTCCGCCAATAGGTTGGACCTGCCGGGATGTGCGTTGCTATCAGAAACCGCTGAGAAGAGATCGCCCATTGCCAAAGTCTGAGAGCTTCTCGACATAAGGGATAGGACCTGGTTCCGCCCTGTTTGTTGATGTACCAGACCACGGACATGTTGTCCGTCTGTACTGCAATAGTCCCGTGGGAAGAAAGTCGCCGAGGGCTTGCAACGTTAAAAGCACTGCTCTCATCTCCAGGACATTTATGTGCAGATGGTATTCTATGGGTTGCCACGTACCGTGGACCATCCTGCCCTGATAATGCCCCCCCCACCCGATCAGGGAGGCATCCGTGGTGACTGTGGCAACTGGAGGAGGGGGAACAAAGGGTCGGCCCTGATGAAGAAGAGGGGAGGATATCCACCAGCCCAGATGAGCCCTGCAAGACTGTGTCACTAAGATCTCGTGTCTCATCGGAAGATCGTGATACGACCACTGTGTGAAAAGCATCCACTGCAGGAGACGCATGTGAAAGCGAGCCAGTGGTAGAAGAACAATGGCCGCAGCCATTAGACCTAGAACTTTCAGGACAAACCTGGCTTTGATCTTTTGCTTTGTAACAGAAGCCGAACAAATTTTGGATGTCCAGAATTCTTTGATCTGTTAGTCTGGCTAACATTTTGACGGTATTTAACTCTGCCTATAAAGGTGATAGATTGGCAAGGCAGCAGAGAAGATTTTACGAAATTTACTGAAATTCCCAGATTCTTGCAAAGCTGTAGGGTGTAGTCTCTGGACTGAAGAAGCTGACACTTGGTGGTGGCGGAGAGGAGCCAGTCGTCCAAATAAGGAAACACCTGGAATCCTCGGCGTCTCAGGTGAGCTGTGACCACTGCCATGCATTTGGTAAACACTCTGGGGCTGAAGTGAGGCCAAAGGGCAGGGCTCTGAATTGGTAATGACTGGTCCCTAGCCGAAAGCGGAGAAACCTCCTGGAGTGCCTGTGAATCTTTATGTGATAGTCGCATCCTGAAGGTCTATAGAGCACATCCAGTTGTCCTTGCCCAGAAAGGGCAGAATGGACTGAAGCGTGACCATCTGGAATCTTGCCTTTTGACAAATCTGTTCAGATTGCTGAGGTCTAATATTGGTCTCCACTCTCCCGTCCTTTGGGGACCAAAAGAATCTTGAGTAGACGGATCCTACTTGGTCTGCCGGCACTGTCTGGACGGCTCTTTTCTAGGAGTTTTGAAACCTCCTGTTTTGCCAAATCCCTTTGACCGGGTGAGATGTCTGGAAGGGATTGTAGAGGTACGGGAAACCTTACGAAGGGGATCTTGTAACCCTCGGATATAATCGACTGTACCCACTTCTCTTGGGATAGGGATTGCCAGGCTACTGGGTACAGTGAAATCCTTCCCCGACTGCCTCCAAGGGTGGACAGTCGGGCAACACCTCAGGGATGCTGAAAGGGCTTCTCAGGAAGAGACTCCCTGTTGCCCTGGTTCTGAGGACCCCCCCCCTGCCTCTAGGGCGGCGTCTATTATTGTTACCCCCTCTGCCTCTGGGGGTAAACTGACCACGTGTGTCCGGTGTAGCTCCTTGGGCTTTATGGAACCACATCTTCCCCCCTTTCTGACCCTTGGGATATGGTCTAGAAGGAGTGGAAAACTGGACTCCAACGGCAGAAAGAGTCGTACCGTCCTGCTCACACCTGGTCAAGGTATCCTTCACTTGAGGCCCGAACAAAGCCGAACCGTCAAAGGGGGTATTAGTGAAGGACGCCTTAAAGGGGTCCGCAAAATTACACAGCTGCATCCAGGCTTGGCGTCTAAGAGCAACTCCTGTGCCTGCGGCCCTGCTCGCTCCATCGGCTGCATAAGATATGAGCCGCATAGAGGAGTTAGATATGGAATTCAGGATAGCAAGCTGTGAGGCAATCTTTTCCTGAGCCCCAGCAGCAGAAGGATCCTGGACTACTTCACCCAGTTCTTTGAGAATATCTCGTTGAAGCCTGGTGAAGTGACAAAGGTAATTCAGCGACGCATAGCAAAGGTCGCTGAAGAAAACATCCGCTTTCCATACCTGTCCATGGTCCTAGAATCCTTATTAGGAGGATGGACAGGTACTGAAGGATCCGCCAGTTCCTTCTTAGTGGCCGCCACCACCATAGCATCCACAGAGACACCTTCGAAAGGAACTGTTTATCCGACGGGCTGTAATGAACTTGGATGGTCTCCTGGGGACAGGTTCCACAGAATCTGGAGCCCACGCCTTCGAGCCACTACCTGCATGAGTGGGTCGAAGGCGAGACACCCAGGAGGTGGAGGGTCGGGATCCAAAGCCTCCAGGTATACCGACTCATCCTCGGAGGGGTCAATGGAGGGCCAATTCCCCTCTGTTTGAGGAGCTCAAGGATGTCTGAAAAGGAGACATCCTCAGAGGGGACCGTGGGGAACCCTCCGACTCATCTAAGTCGGTATCAGATGTAGTAGACTCAGGGGAGTCTGTGTGTTTCCTCTTACACGTCCTCTTCCGAGGGGGTTCCCCTGCAGGGTCAGGAGAAAACTCGGAAGAGGAGGAAATTCCCAGTGGGGAAACCTGGGGCGATGGATCCCTGGGCCTGAGAGCAAGAGGCTGGCAAGAGGCATCTGCAGGCACTGATGAGGGAGGAGCTAGAGGGATAGACTGTTGACCAGGCTCAGAGGCCAGGACACTCCTCATCACCTCAAAGGCTCCTCTCCCCGGGAGGCCGGAACACACCCGCTCTGAAGAAACAGGAATGGTCGGCTCCAAGGAGAGAGAAGGCTCCGAGGCTGATGTCGGCGCCGAGCTTACCAAAGCCGAAGCCCCGAGAGGGAGAGCGGGGTCGGACAAGGGTCCGATGCCACTAGCCCCCTCGGAGCCGACAGTGGAAACCCGACGACCGGATCCCTCCAAGGAAGGTCTCAAGGAGGAGATCGGAGCCGAGGACAATGGAGCCGAAGGATGTATCGGCTCCGGCATCGAAACAGTCGCTGTCCCAAGAAGCTCCGGCTCCGAACTCTGGTGTGGAGTCGGAGGAGGAAGTTCAAGAATTGGGGCTATAGCCGAAGTCTGTTGAGACGGGCTATGGAGCATTTGGGCCAGTGCCTGAGACTTCAACAGCCTGCTTACCACCCTCTCCAAGTCGTGGTCAGACAGCCTGGAAGATCTCGAAGATCGGCTCCGATGGCTCCGCTCCGACAAAAGAGGAGATCCCGGAGCTGAATGGATACTCATAATAGAGGGGGACCGAGATCTCTTACGGGTCGAAGCCATCGGAGCCGAAGTCCCTAGAACTCCAGATGGAGCCGAGGATTTCTCGGCTCTGATGCTGGATAAAGTGTCGGCTCCAGCCGGAGCCGACAAGGCCACAGTAGTCAGGGTATCGGAGCCGGCACCGAACCCACTACTTGAGTAGAAGAAGTATCGACTCCAGCCGGAGCCGATATCGGCTCCGACGGAGCCGGAGCCACCGGAGGAGGCTTGGACACTGTAGCCTGAACCTTCGGTGGCTTAAGAGGTTTTCCTGACCCTGATTTAGGAGGAGAACCTTCAGGTTTAAGTAAACCTCGGAGGATTAATTTGTTCCTCCTTTCCTGCAGGACTCTCTGGCTAAAAGCATGACACAACGCACAAGAGTCCTGCAGGTGCAAAGGCCCCAGGCAATAAACACAAGAAGTGTGACCGTCTGTCAGAGACATTTTCTGACAGCACTGGTCACACTTCTTGAAGCCTAAGACCTTGCCTTCTTTAGACATCCTAGAAGGATAGAACACAAACAGTCCCAACAAACACACAAATTAATCCCTTACACAAGCACACAGGAAGGGATAACAGAAAGGGACTAGGCCTGACTAAACTACTTTAGACAAAACTTATAAAAAGTTTATAAAAAGGTTGAAAAATAGGGAATAGGGTGGGCTGTAACTAATTACAGACTACACTAACACTAACAGGGAAAAATAAACCCCTAACTACACTTTTTCTTACTTGACTAAGAAAAAACTTACCTCAGCTGGCAAAGGAGACCTCTTTCGCTAAGTGGCAAACGAGATCTGAGGTAGTTCCGCCTTACATCATGGGATATAGGGTTGCCTTGAGCTGGTAAAAGGAGTTCTCGAGCTAAAGCAAGTGCCGAGTCGGAGCTGAGGATCGGCTCCGAACCCATCCAGCAAGAATGAAGGCGAGATTGACAACTTAACATATATAGGTTATGGACTTAAGACTATGATTCAGAACTTGGAGCTCCAAGCAGAAATACTGGCAATTTGTCTCCAGAGAGGGGGGGGCTGATTCTGCTTTGGCAATGAAGTCTAGCCCACTGAGCAATATTTTTGTTTGTAAAACAAAAAAAGGTACAGAGATAATAAGATAAAAAAGAACACTAGTCCAGGGTAATACATTATTTATTGCACAGAAAGGCCTGGGTTCTGATGCAAATGTGTGCTCTGCAACAGGTTCGCCTTGGCTTATGAGTGACTCATGAGCCTGATGTCTGTATTGCAGTAGACTGAAGTCAACCGTTTTCAGATTCAAAGGCAACTGCTGTCAGTAATTTTGGTATTTCATTTTAAGAAAGTCCTTGCAGCAAGCAAATGAATTAGACTGCTGCTCTCCACTGTACTATAAGTAATAAAATAGGCCAGTTTGCTGCAAATTAATTATAAATGGATGCTTTTCATTATGGCTTGAAACAAGTCCTCGTGTTGAAAAAATCATACACTGATTGTCAGTAGAGCCTCTCCTACAAAACTGTTAATACATTTAGCCAGGGTGATCCATTGCTTTGACAGTATCTCAATGTGACAGAAAAGCCTGTGAGGAGATTTGGGTATGACTTCATCTAGGAAACATGTAAACCAAAGCCTCTGCACTGTTTCTTCATTACTGCATACTGTCTCCATGTTCCTTCCTGTTTGATTGCTTAATTTTTTTTTGCTAACTGTTGGAAAAATGGTTAAGTGCTTTCTTTGGGTTTCTCCAGACATCTGGGACTGAGCCCCCAAGGCCTTCTTCAAATCAGAATTAAAAGAAAAAACACTGGTCTTGAACATTACCCAAATGGAAAAATACATTGTTCGCAGTCTTTGTTGTGTCTTTCGGCTTTTCCCAGTTAGGGGTCGCCACAGTGGAACTCCGGTCCGCTAATTATTGGCAGTAGATTTTTACGTGCCGAGTTGCCAGCCGTGATGCACAACCTTCAACGAAGGCACGCCCATTCACGCATGTCTCCACACAGAAGACACTTTAGCTGAGAATCGAACAGGACAACATCTTACCGTGAGGCGACAATGCTACCACAGCAACACCACCGCGATTGTTCGCAGTCTTTATTTATGTTAATTTCAAATGCCTTATTTATGAGAATGCCAGATGCATTGCTTGTATGTTTCATTTAGACTGCAACACATTTAAAGCAATAATAAAATGATTTTTTTTAAATCAAAAGTGTGTATCTTTCATTTGAAACTTGACTTTTCTTAACATTTTTTCCAGAGATCCACTTCAGTGTAACATCATTCTAAGTCCTTAGTATTGCCATTAATTCCTAGGTCACAAATCATGGAACAGTATAGGGATAAGAAAAGCATTATAAATAAACAATAATAATTATTCTTGGCACATTATACTGCTCAAATCACAAATGCAGGCATTCAAACAGCATTAAAGTCTGCACCTTCAGTTCCTTCAGCTCTGTTTATTTATACTATTAGCAACCCATGCACCCTTGTACTTGTCTAATCCTCTTCTCAATGACTTATAGCTTGGGTGCACAATTACCCAATGGTCCAGTCATTCCCTTCAATACGGCATATGGGTACAGGTGGCCCACTCACTCTAAGGAGCTACAGGTCTGATTTGCCAATCCTAGCCCAAGATGCACTACTGTATGAGCCTTAAACTGACCCACCCACTACTACCAATCTTAATAGCCCTTTGCTCCACAGGCTCCAGTGCAATTGTATCAGTATCCCCCTTTACATTTCCAAAGAGTAATGAATAAAAAGTACTCTTCTCATCCCTTTTTGGGCTACTTCTCAGATCAGGGTCAGTATTGCCACTGGCAGGAATTCTGCTTTGTGAAATTGGGAAAACCTTACATTTCGAAATTATCTAAAATACTGACTGATTCCTGTAAGAAATACAAAAATAATTGTAAGCACACAACATGTCTGACAGAAAATAGTATCTTTTGAGTCTGCTGTATGTGTTTACTGCATGTAGCTCCTGTGCAGTCTTTCCATTTACATCCCCCCTTCATGACATTAAACCTCCCATGTCCTAATAAATGTTTCTGACATCTCACGCTCCACCACCCCTTCAGTTCATGCATCCCAAAGTGCGAAGCCTTCTCCATGAAAAAATTACCTTCTTTTCTAAATCTTGTAGGTGCCAAACGTTATTCATTTCTGCTCTTGACTCCTATCTTTCCTTTCCAGCTTTAGCTCTGACCCATCCCCCTATTATCTCGTAAGGTCGTATAACACCCTGCCTTTTGCTACTATTCTCTAAAGAAGATATAGCTAACTACCTGAAATGGTTCTGACTGCAGAACCCTTACATAGCCTTACTATTCAGGTTGCTCTTCTTTGCACTCTCTACAGCACTGTCAGCTCCTTTATTTTGGATGGTCTTCTGTACTACAGCCCTGCTGACTATAAAGAGGACTGCAGCATCCATTTTGTCTATTCCCTCAGCTATACAGCCTGGCATCCTGCTAGCCTACCTTCTGGTCTTTTGCACTGACTGGCATGATTTAGCCTAGTAGTTAGTCGTCACCCATAGGTTTTACTCCTCCACTGTCTCTACTCATTCAGTACCATCTGAACGTTCCATGTTAGTTGTCTTCTTCTCGCCTTCTTTCTTGCTGGATGGGTTCGGAGCCGATCCTCGGCTCCGACTCGGCCAATACTAAAGCTCGAGAGCTTATTCCACCGGCTCAAGGCTCCCCTATATCCCACAATGCTAGGCGGTAACTACTCAGATCTCGTTTGATAGCTAAACCAAGCAGTTCTGGTCTCCATAGTATGGAGAAGAGAGAAAAAGAACCCACCTCTACATATATAAACCTGTATGTAAGTTACCACAAACATAAAAGGGAGAATAGAGGTGGTAGAACATGTGGGAAGGAAACCCCAATGGAAGATCCAAAAAAAATTCCTATCGGTCTGTCCAGGCTAGGGGGAAGGAGGGTGGGACGCAAGAAAGAAGGCGAGAAGAAGACAACTAACATGGAACGTTATGGTAGGTACATAACTTCTTAATGTTAAGTTGTCAATCTCGCCTTTATTCTTGCTGGATGGGACCGCGTCCCTAGCACCTTACCCCGGGTGGCTTATTGGAACAGACTCTTGAGAACAGTGGAACCAAGGTTGGCACGGTTTCTGGAGGCCATATCCAATTTGTAATGCGAGATAAAGGTATGAGGAGAAGCCCATGTGGCTGCTGCACAAATGGAATCTATTGGTAGCCTGTCCTGAAAAGCTACAGATGTAGCTAATGCTCTAGTTGAATGAGCTCTAGGTCTTGAAGACAGTTTTTGATGTCTGATTTCATGGATGAAGGAAATTATAGAGGTAATCCATCTTGAAAGGGACACTTTAGTAACTGGAAGGCCTAATTTCCCTTCCACATAAGACAGGAAGAGCTGATCAGATTTCCTGAACTGTTTAGTTCTGTCTAAATAATATCGAAGTTGGCGATGAACATCTAGAAAATGTAACTTTTGTTCCGACCTGTTGGAATAATCAGGGAAGAAGACGGGGAGACCAATGGTCTGGTTTAGGTTTGCCTCAGAGGAAACCTTAGGCAAGAAGGACAGATTAGTCCAGAGGGACACCCTGTCTTTATGGAAAACTAAGTAAGGAGGACGACTGCAAAGAGTATGAAGTTCAGATACCCTTCTAGCTGATGTTATGGCTACTAGAAAAAGTGTTTTCCATGAGAGCAACTTAAGAGGGCATGAAGCCGCAGGTTTGAAGGGGGGGAGAATCAAGGATGCTAGGACCAAATTCAAGTCCCACTGAGGTGGGGGATCTTTGATTGGGGGCTTGAGCAAAAAGACACCTCTTAGAAAGGCTTTGCAGAGTTTATGGGACATGATACTGGAGTCTGAGACACCTACATGAAAGTTAGATATAGCAGCTAGTTGTACTCTAATGGTAGATGAGGAAGAGCCTAAATGAAAGAGCTCTGCCAGGAAGTCTAGGATAGACTGGATAGGTGCAGTGAAGGGGTCTATATTTTTTGATGCTGCCCAGAAGGAAAAACGCTTCCACTTACTACTGTAAATCCTTCTGGTAGAAGACTTGTGAGAGGCTATCAGGATGTTACTGACCGAATGTGAGATTAAGGTAAGCCTGGCTAGGGTAGGAATCGGAGAAACTATGCTGTGAGGTTGAAAGATTGAAGGGAGTGGTGCAGCTGGCCCGACTGGTGGGTCAAAAGATCTGTCACTGGGTCCAGATGCCAAGGCTGCTCCAAGAGGTAATGATGAAGGAACAGAAACCATATCTGTCGAGGCCAGTAAGGGGCAATGAGGATCATGGTGACTCTCGAGGCGATAGCTTTCTGAATTAATTGAGAGATCAGGGGAAAGGGGGGGAAAGCATACAGAAGTCCCCGGGGCCAATTGTGGACTAGAGCATCTCTGGTGGGTTGGCCTGGTAAAGGGAAGAGGGTGAAGAAGTCGTGACAATTGCTGTTTTGGGGAGTAGCAAAAAGATCGCAGCAAGGCCGGCCCCATCTTCGAAAGACTTCTTCCAGCACTGATTTCTTTAGAGACCACTCGTGAGGCATGAGAATAGCTCTGCTCAACTTGTCCGCAATCACGTTGGACTTCTCGGGAATGTGCGTTGCTTTCAGAAAACGCTGAGAAGAAATCGCCCACTGCCAAAGTCTGAGTGCCTCTCGACATAAGGGGTAGGACTTGGTTCCGCCCTGTTTGTTGATGTACCACACTACGGACATGTTGTCCTTCTGAATTGCAATAGTCCCTGTGGGAAGACAGTCCTGAAGGGCTTGCAACGCTAAAAGCACTGCTCTCATCTCTAAGACATTTATGTGCAAGTGGCACTCAAAAGATTGCCACGTGCCCTGGACTGTCCTGCCCTGATAATGCCCCCCCCACCCGATCAGGGAGGCGTCCATTGTCACCGTGGCGATTGGGGGGGAGGGATGAAGGGTCTGCCCTGGAGAACTTGAGGTGATGTGATCCACCAAGACAGGTGATTCTTGCATTATTGGGTTAGTAAGATGATGTGAGACATCGGGAGCTGTTGGAAGGACCATTGAGAAAACAGCATCCACTGGAGGATCCGCATGTGAAAACGAGCTAAGGGGAGAAGTGTAATAGTAGCTGCCATGAGTCCTAATACCTTCAAGACTACCCTGGCTTTGATCTTGTTGCATTGAAGTAGAAGGTAAACTTGTTTGTGGATATCTGATACTCTTTGCTCTGTTAGTCTGGCGGAAAGATGAACTGTGTCTAAGGTGGCGCCTATAAAGGTAATAGATTGACAAGGCGACAAGGCAGATTTTTTGAAATTTATTGAAATGCCTAGAGCTTGGCAAGTTTGGATGGTGAAGTCTCTGGATAGAAGCAGTTGATGCCTGGTGGTGGCGGTAAGGAGCCAGTCGTCCAAATATGGAAAAACCTGGAATCCTTGACGTCTCAAGTGAGCGACCACTGCCATACATTTGGTAAACACTGGGGCTGTAGTGAGACCAAAGGGCAGGGCTCTGAACTGGTAGTGACTGGTTCCCAGCCCGAAGCGGAGAAACCTCCTGGAGCGTCTGTGCATTTTGATATGGTAGTACGCATCCTGAAGGTCTATTGGGCACATCCAATTGTCCTGACCCAAGAAGGGTAGAATGGACTGTAGCGTGACCATCCGAATTTTGTTTTCTTCACATACTTGTTTAGCTTGCTGAGATCCAGTATTGGTCTCCAGTCCCCTGTTTTTTTTGGTACCAAAAAGAATTTGGAGTAGATTCCAGATCCTTGCTGGTCTGCTGGGACTGGTTGGATAGCTCTTTTTGACAGCAGCTTTGATATTTCTAACGCTGCTTGTTCCCTTAGACTGGGTGGAACGTCTGGAAGGGATCCTTTGGGTTGGGATGGGATGTGAATAAAGGGGATTTTGTAACCCTCAGATATAATCGACTGTACCCATTTGTCTTGGGTGAGGGAAAGCCAGGCTTTTGGGTACAGTGATAATCTTCCCCCGACTGCCTCTGAAGGTGGACAGCCGGGCAGCTCCTCAGGGATGCTGAAAGGGTTTATCAGAGAAAGTTTCTCTGCTACCCTGGTTTTGCGGACCACCTCTGCCCCTAGGGCGGCATCTATTGTTGTTCCCCCCTCTGCCACTAGAGGGGAATCGACTTTGTGCGTCAGATGAGACTCCTTGTGGTTTGCGGAACCACATCCCCCCCCCTGACCTTTGGGATAAGGTCTGGAAGGGGTAGAAAAACGGACTCCCACGGCAGAGAGAGTCTTACCTTCCTGCTCGCACCTAGTCAATGTATCCTTCACCTGAGGTCCAAACAACGTTGAGCCATCAAAGGGGGAATTGGTGAAGGACGCCTTGAAAGGGTCCGCAAAATTGCAAAACCGCATCCAGGCGTGGTGTCGTAAAGCTACACCTGTGCCTGCGGCCCTACTCGCCCCATCAGCCGCATATGAGATAAGCCGCATGGAGGAGTTGACAACTGAATTCAGGGTTGCCAACTGGGAGTTCATTTTGTCTTGGAACCCCTCAGCTGTTGGATCCTGCATGGCCTCACCCATATCCTTGAGTAAATCCCTCTGGAGACGGGTGAAGTGACACAAGTAGTTCAACGACCGCATGGCAAAGGTCGCTGAGGAAAACATCCACTTACCGTACCTGTCCATGGTCCTAGACTCCTTATTAGGAGGATGGACAGGTACCGAAGGATCGGCTAATTCCTTCTTAGTGGCTGTGGCCACCACCGTGGCATCAACAGAGACACCTTTGGATAAGAACTGTTTCTCTTTTGGGGCAGTAATAAATTTTGACGGCCTCCTTGGGGTAGGTTCCACCGAATCAGGGGCCATCCAAGCCTTCCTTGCCACCACTTCCATGAGGGGGGTCAAAGGGAGGAGACACCCAGGAGGTGGAAGGGCGAGAGCCAAATGCCTCAAGGTAGACCGACTCGTCCTCTGAAGGGTTAAGGGCGGGCCAGTCCCCACTCTGTTTAAGGATTTCAAGGATGTCAGCAAAAGAGACAAAAGAGACATCCTCAGAGGGGGACCGAGGGGAACCTTCAGATTCCTCCAAGTCGGTGTCAGAGGTGATAGACTCAGGGGAGTCAATGTGCTTCCTCTTGCACTGTCTCTTCCGAGGGGGTTCTCCTACCGGATCAGGAGAAGCCTCGGAAGAACAGGATATTCCCAATGGGGAAACCTGAGGAGCTGGCTCTCTACGGTCTGTTACGAGGGGGTGGGTAGAAACCACCGCAGGCACTGAAGAGGGAGGAGCTGACGGAGCCGACTGTGGGGTAGACACGGGGTCTAGCACGCTCTGCATGACCTCGAAGGTGCCCCGATCAGCCAAGGCTGAAGGTCCCCGCTCCGAGGAGACAAGGACCCCCCCGGCACCGACAGGGACGGCTCCGAGGTCAATGTCGGAGCCGAACTCACCAGTGCCGACCCTCCGAGAGGGAGAACGGGGTCGGACAAGGGTCCGATGCCACTCGCCCCCTCGGAGCCGATGAGGGAAGCCCGGCGCCGAGATCCCTCCAAGGAGGAAATCGGAGCAGACGACAGGGCCGAAAGGGAAGGTATCGGCTCCGACGCACCGACAGCTACGGCTCCGACGAGCCCCGGCTCCGAACTCAAAAGAGTTGGAGGAGGAATAGAAGCAGGGATGGGAATAGCCACTGACTGTTGAGTAGGGCTATGCAGCATTTGGGCCAGTGCCTCGGACTTGAGAAGTCTACTCACCACCCTTTGTAAGTCATGGTCGGACAGCCTGGAGGACTGAGAGGAATGGGACTTATGGCTCCGCTCCGACAGAAGAGAGGATCTCGGAGCCGAGTGGATGGAGCCGATGGAAGGGGACCTCGACCTCTTCTTTGAAGGTGGCTCCGATAAGACTATCGGAGCCGACTGAGTCTTAGCAACCTCGACTCCAGCCGGAGCTGATGTCGAAGCAGCCTTAATGCTCACAGCAGACGGCTCTGAAGCTGGAGCCAACGGCCTGGAAGTCTTTGAAGGCTTCCCCAACGCAGACTGGGTCAAGGGGCCTTCAGGCTTTAACAAGCCTCGAAGTATAAGTTTGTTTTTGTGTTCCTGCAGGACTCTAGGGCTGAATGCATGGCCAACAGCACAGGAGTCCTGCAGGTGCAAAGGTCCCAGGCAATAGACACAAGAAGTGTGACCGTCTGTCAGAGACATTTTCTGACAGCACGAATCACACTTCTTGAAGCCTGAGACCTTGGAGTCTTTAGACATCCTAAAAGAGACTGTATGTAACACAGACACAACAGACAGACACACCCTTTAACCAAAGGAAAAAATCCAGTCACACTGAAATGACAGGGGGAAAAAGGGAGTGGGCCAAAGGCCTAAAAGTTAAAAGGGAATAAAAAGGGAATACAAACACAAGGGAGACCCGATTTAAACTAAAGGGATACTCTATATTAAAAACTAAACTAAATAGAAAGGATAGGGGTAGAAAATTGAAGTTTTTGACAAGAAAAACTCACTAACCTGCCAGAGCCGGTAGAAGAAAGCACCTCGTCAGCTAAGCGGCAAATGAGATCTGGGTAGTTACCGCCTAGCATTGTGGGATATAGGGGAGCCTCGAGCCGGTGGAATAAGCTCTCGAGCTTTAGTATTGGCCGAGTCGGAGCCGAGGATCGGCTCCGAACCCATCCAGCAAGAATGAAGGCGAGATTGACAACTTAACATTAAGTAGTCAAAGTGTATATTTCCCCAGAAGTTTCTTGCCCAAAAGTTAAAAAGGCTGTACTCATCCTGAACCACTAAAACATAGAATAACAAACAATTTTAGATCCCAACAAATAAATACATACAAAAGTGGGGTGATGAAGGGTGTTTGGCTAATGCAGCATTGAGGAACTTGAATATCTACTATTATGTGTAAAAGCAACTTACACATATGTACTATGTTCATCATATAGTCCTTGCACCCACTAGGGGTGAAAACATACACACCCTTGTACTCACAAACATGAGAAAAACTGTACTCCCCTGGTGTAATGTCCTGACTGGTAAGGTCACAGCACAAAGCTGTTTCCTTTGTAATAAAAATCAGTTATGTGTCCCCAGCTAACCACGTAATGTTCAGCAGTCATTCTATGGCAAACTTCCTGCTACTAAGTGTTGATCTGTCAAAATGTCAAGCCCTCCCCAAACCCTGAGAACAGTGATGCCTATACTGAATTCTTCACAGAAACCCTGTACAATCGTGTTAGTAAATGCAAAGAGATGGCTGTTCCCACCAGAAATAAACCTGAAACTAACTCAAAAAATAAATCACCCTGGTAGAAACCAAACATAAGCAGGCTGTACAACAAAAAGAAAAAAGTCACAGACATGATTAGGAAGTGCTATGCCCAGCATGACAAAAAACACTCTCGTCGGTCTAAACAAGCAACTAAGATGGCAAATTAAGTCTAACAAAGAACAATTTGAGGTAAAAATAACCTCCCAGGCAAAGGACATCTACAAGGCTTTGTTTAACTATGCCCAAAACCACAAAGGAAGCACAGCAGTGTGTAGAACCGATTGCAAATGCAGCCACCTACACAGAGCTAGAAGGTATAGCAAATCTGCTGGTCAACAAATTCAGCTCCAGTTTTACCCTGCTCTCTCCCACGGTCACACCCAAAGGAAATACCATTAAACATAACTCCCCCAACTGTTACTAGGGAGCAGGTTCGAGATGCACTCTCTAAGGCCAAAAATACTGCATCAATGCACCCCGATAATATCCAAGTCTGCTTCCTAAATAGCCTGAAACATGATCTATCAGAATCACTAGAGTTACTGTTTAACCAAAGCCTCCAGACAAGCTTTGTGCCACGTAACTGGAGAACTGCCATGGTCATTGTTCTACAATGGTGGAGCTGCTCCCCGAGTTTGGCAACCTTAGCCAGAGATTTGGCATGTATCTGAACTTAATCCAAGGCATCCACTGTGTTCAACAAAAATAAGTATATTCTGAGCTTGCACTGCACTTTTTTGAACTGCATTTTGACTAATTGCTGCTTCATTTTTTGCTGTTCTGCTGCTTTGACTATTTTTTCTACACTTTGAATTTCCAGTACTTCTGCATTTTTTAGCATAGACTAGATTCAGACTTGCTGAATCCAGGCTGTTTGGTATTACTTGAGCACTAAAACAAGCCATCTTACATTAAGAAGGCCCTCCTGCACCCTTGCGGCAAAAGTGTGCAGCCCAGAACCCATCCAAGCTGGGGATTGTTGGAATAAGGCTTTCCCTTTGGTTAGTTTGTGTTTGGGCATAGCTGCACACCGCACAATGGAGTTTAGTGCTGCCATGTATAGATGCAAATGCTTAAAAACACAATTTACCCTTGATATCTGCTAGAGAACCCTCCTTAGCTCCACTGCCTCCCTGTACACAACACAGTTGTGCACTGCTAACCAGTGAGCAACTCAGCTGTGCATTCTGAGGTGCTGACGCAGTCTTCCACCCTTAGCTCTCCACAAGATAGCTGCCTCTGTTAGTCGCACAAGCAAACCCTGGTCCATCTAACCCATCCCCACTAGTTCAACACTTCAATATATACCTGCCATAATAGACGGACAGCTTCCCACCATTTATCCAGCCAACCTGATTGACATGGGCATCCTGAGGCAATGCAGCAATTGCCTAATGTATACTGACAACCACTTGCTCCTAAAGCAAACAAATACAGTATATGAGAGATGTAACTATACCATGAAATTAGAATCAGTCCTCTCACATAACAATAAAAAAAAACATACAACATGTTGTCACCAAACACAGCTCCCCTCTCACAAAAGACAAGGTCAAGACACGTAAACCCACATATGTGGTGGTACTCACTAAGAACCTTCCAAAAGAACACAGACTTCCCAAGTACAAACAACATACACATACTGGTACATGAACAGAATCCACCACTGCACATAACAACACACATATCAGTGTCTCAATAATTAAGCCCCTAAGGCAAAACCCCTCAAAACCTAATGTTCTGGTCATAGGTGACTCAATAGTGAGACACAACGATGTCCCTCACCAGGCTGAGCAAGAAGAAGGTCATGGTCAGCTGCCTGTCAGTTGCCAGGATCTGTCAAATCAGCACTCAAGTCACTCAGCAACAATTACTGTTATGACACTGTCATAGTACATGTTGGTGTGAATTGCTTGAGATGTACCTCTCTGGACTATACGAAGAGAGACATGACCAAACTCTCAGATTATATGTCCCAGGCAGGTATGTCCCTAGCCCTAAGCAGCATTCTATCTTCACCTAGGATGATGCCACAACACAGACAAAAAATGATTAATTTCAATAATTGGCTTAGCTTCTGGTGTCACTCCAGGGGGATCCAGTATTTGTCAGCTTGGAAAGACATGGTAGATAGTCCACGCTGCTTTGCCAGAGATGGCCTTCACCTGTCTCCTCAAGACCTTCGGATACTGGCAAAGATGCTTGCCTTTCTGATAGTGTCTTTTTTAGGCACTATCCAAACAACAAAACTTCCAACATAAAGAAATCCACTAAAGACAAACTCATGGTCATGCTGCTTAATGCTAGGAGCTTAAACAGTAAACTGCACTCCCTGGAAGCACTCCTCACCTTGGAAGATGCTGATGTTTGTGCAGTCACTGAGACTTGGTTCAAGGCCACTGACAGCACCCTGGCCATACAAGGCTACAATGTCTTTAATACGTTCAGACCCCAGAACAAGCATGAAAGAACCAAAGCTGGAGGTGTATCCATCTTCATTAAATTCAAATATACATCAAGACTGGTGAAACAGTACGACTCCCTTGAGCTCCTCTAGGTCCAATTTACTATGGGTAAAATACGCTTCCACGTCATCACTAGCTACAGGTCCCCCATCATGAACCAGGAGAAAGACACCACCTACCCGGACTTGCTAGAGTCACTCAGTATACAGCCAAACACCTTGGTCATGGGAGATTTCAACTATCCTTCCATCAATTGGGAATCTTACATGAGCACAAACATGACTGCTACCAGGTTCCTGGACTTTGTTAATTCAAATGCCCTGGAACAGTAAATCTGCACTTCTACAAGGGGTTCAAATATTCTGGACATAGTGCTCACCAACATGGGGGGGGGTCACTGCACTACCCCCTGTGTGTTGCCCTCCCTGGTACAGTCATACCACAAATCTGTCTCGTTTGAAGTAAAGATCAAACCTGACACCCCTACAGATGTAAAAAAAATGAAAAATTTCTCCAAAGCAAACTACTGCCTACTAAGCGATGAGATAAACAGTTTCAAAGCCCCTGCCAACATAGCCAACAATGACTCCTATGCAGAGGAATACATAAATGCCCTATATAGACACTAAAACAAATGCATTGACATAGATATACCAGACAGGAGCAAACTCAGGTCTTCCAGTGAAAACAAGCCACCCTAGTGCACTGTAAGTATAACTACGTTAAACAACAAAAGAAAGAAACTGATATTTAAAAACAGGAGGGAATTTACTCAATAGATGACAAATACCCTCCACAGCTTGAACAAGCAAATCAGATATATTGTTAAGTCCTTTAAGACAAGCTAGGAGGCTAAACTAGCATTCCTAGCTAAAGACAATCTTTAGCTACTTCCAAAACCTTAAACGGATTACCCAGCTGTGTCCTGAACTTGTAGTGGACTGTACCAATCACACTGAACCTGAGGAAATTGCCAACCTGCTAGCCAAAAGATTTGGCAATAACTTCACCCCCCCCCATTTCCCCACCACATACCTAAAAGCATTCCTGACACCAGTCCTCTACTGAGTATCTCCAAAGACTAGGTCATATAAGCACTCTCCAAGGCCAAAACGACAGCCTCTATGGGACCAGATAACATCCCAGGCTGCTTACTAAACAATCTAAAACATGACCTTGTGGAACCATTTGACACTCTCTTTAACCATAGCCTCAGAAATGGCTTTGTCACAGCACAGTGGAGAACAGCAACAGTAATCCCCTTGCACAAAGGAGGTCCATCAAATGACCTTGGGAACTATCAACCCATAGCCTAACCAGCCTCATCTGCAAGGCCATGGAAAGAATCATCATGGGCCTTATCCACAAAGACATAGGTGACCTTCAAACTCTTGACCCGACCCAGTTTGGTTTCGTCAAGGGTACATCTTGCTTATTAAACCTAGTGAACTTCTTTGAGAATGTCACCAAAGCCTTGGAAGATGGCAAAACAGTACATACCACCTCTATTGATTTAACCAACGCCTTTGACACAATCCTCCATTCAGGTATCATAAAGAAACTCTCCCAGCTGGGAGTTAACCCATACATTACTAGATGGGTAGCCAACTGGCTCACTAACAGAATGCACCCTGTCAAAGTTGGGGTGTCCACCTCCACCAATAGACTAGCTATCAGTGGGGTACCACAAGGATCTGTGGTAGGCCCTCTACTGTTTGTAATCTATTTCTCTGAAGTCCAAGCGAAGGTAGATGGCCTGTGGCTTACCAAGTTTGCAGATGACTGTAAACTGGGTACAATCATAGAGTCCCCCCAGTGATGTTAAAATATTACAGAAAGGGCTGACACAGACAAATGACTGGTGCCAAACCCACAGACTAAAACTTAATGCAAAAAAATGTTTCATTATCCCCTTTGGCAAAGAAGTAGCCCCTGCTAATTATGATATTGATAGCACCCCTCTAAGCTGATATTCAGTGGGGTGACACCTGGGAACACAGGTTGACAGCAACCTAAACTTTGATCACCTTGCATCTGTAGTGGAGGAAAAAAAGCATTCTACATCTCATAAATAAGGGAATTGATTCTAAGACCAGGTGGGTTATAGCTTCACTGTACTCAACCCTTATCAGACCACTAATTTAGTACAATGGTCCCTTCTGTATGTATCTCACCAGATACCTGCAGCAGCTGGAACTACCACAGAGGTTTCTAACCAAAAGAATCCAGAGTCTCCAAAACATGACACACATGGAAAGACTGAAAGCCCAGTCACTGTACTCAGTATCATACAGGGTGCTGAAAGGCGACCTGTGCCTGGCCTATAGAGCATCTCAGACCTTGCCCTAATGGAAATGCTGCACATCTGCAAATCAAATGGGACAAGAATAACTCACTCCAGGGATCTCAGCCTAGCCTATGACATTAACAGAACACTCTGGAGAGACCAGATATATCTCCCAGTGATTGCCACTCCTCTGGAATAAGCACCCATTCCATGCGAAGCAGAGCTCCTCAATAACGGTACTCAAGTGCAACCCTGATAACTGGATGGGTGACAGTAAATTCACCCTAGGTGTGGCACCTATGTCTCTCATGGACAATGCCAGTCGGTGCTGATGACAAAATCGCTCAGCTAACAACGACCATCTAACTATGGTCAATAAGGGTACTTGGGTTTTTAGACGGCTAGGCTTGTAAAGGCTCTAGAGCCATTAGCCTAGTAACCTCCTATAAACCTACGAACCTATGAACACAAGGGGAGGCCAGCAACAGACCAAGGGAACTAAAGACCCATAATAAGAAGTTATGTACTCACCATAACGTTCCATCTGAGTAGGTATCTTCATTTGTCTGCAACCTTTGGGATACGGATCCGATCCCGGATCCGAGCCGGCAACTTCTATCACAGCATAGATCCGAGCTCCTAGCTCCTCCCCTTACCCATAATCCCCTGCCTACCCTGACTGACCTCAGATCAAGTTTGCCCCATAGCACAGCTGATAAAAGTGTCCCAAAGGGAACAGATGCTAAGAACCTCAAGAACGATCATATTGGTCAGGGGGAAGGAGGGGGGGGGGGATGGTTGCAGACAAATGAAGATACCTACTCAGATGGAATGTTATGGTGAGTACATAACTTCTTAATCTGAAGTAGGGACTTCATTTGTCAGCAACCTTTGGGACAGAGTCCCCAGCTACCTAAATCTTGGGTGGCCTTCATGGAAGGATATTCCGGAGCACCGCAGAGCCAAAGGACGCCCTGCCTCGGAAGACAGCATCTATTTTATAGTGGCTGATAAAGGTGTGAGATGAAGCCCAAGTGGCTGCGGAACAAATGTCATCCAGTGGAACCCTAGCTTGAAAGGCCGATGTAGCAACGGCCCTAGTAGAATGAGCATGGACTCCTTGAGGTGCAGGCCTTCCCGAGCTCTGATATGCTAAGAGAATACAACTCGAGATCCATCGAGAGAGAAACTTTAGAAACTGGCTTTCCTAAATTACTTTTGGCAAAGGAGATAAACAACTGATCAGATTGCCTATGATCAGCAGTTCTATGAATATAAAAACGTAGTTGTCTGTGTACGTCTAAGGAATGCAGCTTGTACTCTCCTTTGTTTTGAAAGTTGGGGAAAAACACTGGGAGATTGATAGATTGATTAATGTTCGCTTCTGAAGATACCTTAGGTAGAAAGGACGGATTGATCCTGAGGTAAACCCTATCCGGGTGAAAGACCAAATATGGTGGTTTGACACAAAGAGCTTGCAATTCCGATACTCTTTTGGCTGAAGTTATGGCCACCAAAAAAGCTGTCTTCCAAGAGAGAAATTTGAGATCAACCGTGGCCGCTGGTTCAAAAGGGGGACCAGTCAAGGCCTGTAAGACTAGGGATAAATCCCATCGAGGTACCACCTCTTTGACTGGAGGCCTAAGGAGGAAGGTACCCTTGAGGAAGGTCTTACACAGTTTGGAAGTGATAAGAGGGACAGAATCTTGCCCCACGTGATAGTATGAGATTGCTGCAAGTTGTACGTTGACTGTGGAAGAACTAGCCCCCTGGTGAAAGAGAGAGGTTAGAAAATCTAGAACTGACGCTATCGGGGCTGTAAAAGGGTCTAAACGACGGTGTTCTGCCCAAATGGTGAAGCGTTTCCACTTACTCCGATAAACCCTCCTGGTGGAAGGCTTGTGAGCTGCTACAAGAATGGCTTTGACAGGTGATGAGATCCCGGGAGTCCTTATGAGGAGTGGAACTGGAGCAACCAAGCCGTCAGCTTGAGGTTGACCAGGTTCGGAGTCGGAAGATCGAGAGGATGAGAAATGAGATCCGGGAGGGGATCCAGAATCCATGGTGGATACACTAGGTGAGACCATAGGTAACGGAACCACGTCTGACGAGGCCAGAATGGGGCAATGAGGATCATCTTGCTCCCCAACTGCCTGGCTTTCTGCAATAATTTCAACATCAGAGGAAGAGGAGGGTAAGCATAAAGCAGACCGGGAGGCCAAGCATGAACTAGAGAGTCTCTCGGGGACTCCCCCGGAGGGGGGATCAGAGCGAAGTAATCGTTGCATTTGGTGTTTGAAGGAGAGGCAGAAAGATCGCAACAAGGTTGCCCCAATCGGGCAAATACTTGCTCTGCAACTCGAGGGTTGAGAGACCATTCGTAAGGAGTCAGGATAGTACGACTGAGCCTGTCCGCTAGAATGTTGGAACATCCCGGAATGTGCGTTGCTATGAGAAAGCGGTTGGTGGAAATCGCCCATTCCCACACTCTCATGGCCTCGCGGCAAAGGGGGTAAGACCTGGTTCCCCCTGTTTGTTGATGTACCAGACGACTGACATGTTGTCTGTCTGTACTGCAATCGTCCCTACCAGGAGAGAGCTGTGTAGTGCCTGCAACATCAAAAGCACCGCTCTCATCTCTAGGACGTTGATATGCAAAGAGGTCTCTACGTCGTTTCACGTGCCTTGGACTGTTCTGCCTGAAAAATGCCCCCCCCACCCTGGGCGCTTGGGGATTGGCTCTATGGTGTCCAGTTCCTTCCAAGCCCTAGTGGATATGAGATCCACCAAGGGGTCGGGTGGAGGGGACACCCAAGAGGTCGATGGTCCTGCCTCAAACGCCTCAAGGAATACGGACTCATCAGAGGAAGCCTTGGGGGCAGACCACCCTCCCCTGATTTTGAGCATTTCCATGATGTCTCCGAAGGAGACATCCTCGGGGGGTGACCTAGGGGAGCCTTCCCCTTCATCTAAGTCTGTATCTTTGGCGAGACTCTCAGGGGAGTCTATGTGCCTCCTCTTGCACTTTGCCTTGTGAGGAACCTCCTCGGGGGGGCTGTCTGAGGAGTCCTCACGGGCTGTATCTTGTTCCACTGGAACTCCTAGAGGCGCTGAGGTAGGCTGCCCCGAGGGCCGGATGAGGGGAGCCAGGACCAGATGAGAAGGAGTGCGGGAGGGAGCCAAAGCCAGGACCGGAGGCCTGGAAGCACTCAACAGTGCCCTCTCCACTGCAGTGAAAGCCGAGGGGGAGCCGCTCTCTGACAGATCCGAGACACAACTCCCACTCGGATCCGAAGCGGGGATCGGACCCGGCGCCGAGAACGTCGGATCCGAGGGACCAGTGTGCTCCGACCAGGATGGAGCCGAAAGCACACCGAATCCCTCGGATCCGAAGCTCGGCCCACGGCTCCAAGAGGTCGGATCCGACAAACTCGAGGGAGCCGTCGGAGCCGATGTGCCCAGCACGGTCGGCTCTGACCCACCCCCGGATCCAACGTGGCTCAGCTCCGAGCCCTCCGAACCCGGAATGCGGGTCGGAGAAGGAGCAATAGGGGTGAAAAAAGGGGTCGAGCTCCCCCCCCCGGAGGGGGGGAAGGCAAGAGCACTCCCATCTGCATCTGGGCCTGGATGAATCTCCTCATCATCCGGTCCATGTCCGCATCTGACATGCTAAAGGTGGACCTCGAGGAGGCCACCGAGGCCGACCTGGAGTGCCGCCTCGATGACCTCGACAGGGCCCGGGTCACCTCCTCCTCGGGTCCCGGGGAGAAACAAGGGGATCGGATCCGAGGAGGAGGAGACCGAGAAGACCTGGACGGAGAAGCCCTCTTGGCGGGCGGGGCCGATGAAGAGTCCTCGGCCCGCCGCTTAAGGTGCTTCTCCCTCCGCTTCTCTTTCCTGGACTCCCTATCCTCCAGAACCGAAGCGGGAGGTTGAGTCCCGGTCGGAGGAAGGGAGGCAGGAGTGACCGTTACTGGGGGGGTAGCGGTCACCGAAGTACCGGAGGCAGAAGCAGAGTCTGGGGGTAAAAGGCCCGCCAGAACCAGCTTCGACCTCCGATCCTTAAGTGCCCTGGGGTTGAACACCGCGCAAATCATGCAACCCGAAGAGAGGTGTTCAACCCCAAGGCACCTAACGCACCGAGTGTGGCCATCAGCAGGTGAAAGCTTGTGACCACACTCAGTGCATTTAGAAAAAATGGGTTTAGGGGCCTCCGACATAACTAAAGTAAAGCACACTCACTAGGCCCCTACACTCAAGACACACACACACACACGCTACGACCAGCGGGGAGGGAGGAAAAAATTAAAATTAAAATTTAAGCTAAGTAAGCTAAAAATAAGAAGTTTTAGCGTTAAGGGTAAACCTAACACGCACACACAACCACTCAATCAGATAAGAAGAAAAAAACTTTTTTTTTCTCACAAAATCGCCAAGAGCTCTGGAATCTAGCTGTTGCTTGAAGAGCGGCAAACTAGATCTGGGGTCAGTCAGGGTAGGCAGGGGATTGTGGGTAAGGGGAGGAGCTAAGAGCTCGGATCTATGCTGTGATAGAAGTTGCCGGCTCGGATCCGAGATCGGATCCGTATCCCAAAGGTTGCTGACAAATAAAGTCCCTACTTCAGATGTCTGATTAGTCTCACATGCAAGGCCATGGAAAGAATTATCATGGAAGTGATTAATGCGGACATAGAAAACCTGCAAACACTGTATCCAACCCAGTATGTCTCTGTCAAGAGCAGATCGTGCCTAATCAATATGGTAGACTTCTTTGAGAGGGTCACCAAGTCAATGGATGAAGACAATGTAAACAAACTCATGGACATAGGCATAAAACCCTAAGTTATGTGTTGGGTAGCTAACTGGCTCTCACATGGGACTCAGGAAGTTAGGACAGAGGAAACCACCTCCATTTGAGAAATCCCTAGGCTAGTGGACTCCCTCAAGGCTCTGTGCCAGGTCTGCTCCTTTTTGGCATCTACTTCTCAGAAGTCAGAGATTCTAGCTCACCAAATCTGCAGATGATTACAAAGTAGATGCACTCACAGGATCCCCCCAAAACACTAACAGGAAGGGCTAAAACAGACAAATGACTAGTGCCAAGGCATGGGTTAAAACTCAATGGCAACAAATGCATAATAGTACCCTTTGGGAGGTCAGCCACCCTAGAAAATTACTTCATCGATAACACACCTATAAGAGCAGAAACAGAAGTCAGAGATTTGGGTATATAGTGGGTAGTAACCTGCCTTTTGACCAATATGTGTATAACGTAGTAAGGAAACCATTCTATGTTGCTAAACTTTTAAGCAAAGGTATGGCATCTAGGTCCAAGGAAATAACCGTTCCTCTCTATTCAACCCTCATCAGGCCAATCATTAAGTATAACTCCCCCTGCAATATGTACCTGAGCAAGCTATGTAATAAATGAAATGTACACTCATGTTCATTACAAAAAAGAATACAGGGCATAAATAGCATTTCCTATGCAGATCGTCTCAAAGCCCTATCTTTGTGCTCTGTTTGTTGGGATGCTGGGACAGGCTTATAAAGATCCCAGTGGTTGTTAGCCTGAACTATATCTATGAATCTATAAACCTATTCCCACTGTTACAGCAGCTTTTAGTCTATATGTGTTGATTACCAAAGACTATCCAACCCGAGAAGAGGAAGAATATGAATCCAGACCCTGGCGAATGTTATGACTGCCTGGATCTAAAAAATAATTCAGTCTGCAATACCCTGCAAAGTATGTACAGGGGACCAAGTAACTGCCTCTAGAATACTTCTCAAGTCCACTCCTTTCCAATATGCCATCAAAGAAGCCAAGACTCTAGCAGAATGAGCCTTTATACCACATGAAACTAGTTTATGATGGTAGGAATAACAAAAGGCTATAGCTGAGGAAAATAGTCTGTTTTGACAGTGGTTGTCCTTTCTTTGTTCCAAGATAAGAAAGAAATAACTGATCTGCTTTTCTAAATGACTTACTTCTGTCAAATGGTACTTGAGCTACCTGTGCACATCAAAAGTACAAAGAATGTTTTCCCCTGGTTCTGAGGATTTGAAAGGAACATTGGGAGATTGCTGGCTTGATTCAAAGTTAACTCTGAAACAACTCTGGGCATGAATGAGGGATTCATTCTTAATGAGACCCTATATCTTTGGCATGCAACTCAGATACTCTTTTTGTAGATGTCACAGCAATGAGAAGAACAGTGTTCCATGTAATGAACCTTAAATCTGCTTGTAAAGCAGATTCAAATGGAAACATAGTTTACTTTTTCAGCACAAAAGTAAGACGCCCAGGAAGGAACAACCTGTTTACTAGGAGGTCCAGATGTAAACACCCCTTAGAAACTGTTTCAAATAAAACATAGAAGAAGGTGGAGGATCCATGGGAAGACATGTTGAAATGGCAGCTAGATGTACTCTGATAGAGGAATAAGTGAGGCCAGATGATAGTAACTCATTCTAATATTTAAGCACAAGTGGTGCATAATTCTGATGGGACCCAGGTTATTGGCTAAGCATGAACTAGAAAATCTCTACAATTGCCAAATATAAGCTTTCCTAGTATCAGGATTTCTAGTCTCCCTTAGTATCTGCTGCACAGCCCTAGTACCTGCTGCACATCCTCTGGAAACAGGTGTATAAAAAGTATCAACATTGAATCATCTAGGCAGTTAGCTGAAGATTTTTGAGAATGCGGCTTATCAAACTCCCTCTGTCTTGTGTGAATAGTTCCAGTCTGCGAAAAAACTTGGGGTAATTGCCCTTGGCCAATTCCATAAGAAAGGAGAATCAGTGTTGCCCAAGTCAACAAGGGCTTACCACAATGACCACTGGGGTATGCTTCTGAATCTTCAGAATTATTTTTGAGATATCACGGGAAAGAGCAGAAAGGCATAAAGGAACACTTTCTACCATACAAAAGAAATTACATCTGTTTTCCAGGCTTTTTTGTCAGGAGTCCTGGAGTAGAATTTCTTCAGTTATTTGTTTTGAAAGGCCGCAAGCATATGTAATTGAGGTATTCTCCACAACTGGATCAATTCCTAAAATACCTCTTCATTCCATTTCCACTTGTGAGGGTCTCTACTGGTCCTGCTCAGCTTATCTGCCACTGTGTTTGCTCTGATGTAAGATGCTTGGAGGGTTAAAGAGTGCTGAAGAGCAGTCTTCCAAGCCATCATAGCCACCCTGTACAGAAGGTAAGACCTGCTGCCCCTTGACTGTTTATGCACCACATCACTGTAGTGCTGTCTGTCATCATCTATAAAGATTCAGGGGACAAAATGTGATGAAAAAATTTTAAGGCATGGATCACAGCCAACATCTCTTTGACTCTGATATGCTTTCGTCTGTCTGATGAGTTCCTGAGTTCCACAGGCCTTGCACCTTTAGCCCCATATAAACTACCCACTCCCCCCAGTGAAATATAAGGCATCTGTAGATACGGACTGGCTTGGAGGTAGATAGGTAGAGGGAAAACGGGGAGACCTGGATTTGCTTCCATTTGTAGCCTCCACCAGTGCAGTTTTTTTTTGACAAAGACTAATTTTGGAATCTGAAATTCCAGAGGATGCAAATGTTGGGTCTATGTGTGTTTTAGAAACCATTGAATCTTTCTCATGTGCAACCTTGTGTGAGGAATCATGAGAATCATTGAAGCAATGGATTCCGGGATTCTCAGATACTCTCTGGCTGATGTCTGAGACTGATTTTAGAAGTTCAAGAAAGTTTCTGGATAAAAATCCACCTTTTCCTGTGTCAAAAAAAATACTTTTGCTGAAAGGTGTCTATGAGATAGCCTAGTAAGACAATCATGTGTGATGTGGCCAAGAAATATTTCTGAACATTTATCTGGTATTCCAGAAAAGTTAGAAGAGAAGGAACCCACAATAATGACTTTTGACATCAGGGAAAAGACTCTGTACAGAGCCAGTTTCTGGGACAGATTCTGAGATATTGTGGGCTGTTCCACTTTGAACAGAAGAGGCTCTGCTTTGCGATTTTTGATTGGCTCGTATGCCGGTATACGAGCCAATCAAAAATCGCAAAGCATATCTCAAGCAACCAGAACATACACTTAACTGGCATCTACCAATCCCCATGGGTGCTGGTTAAGTGAAACTTTAATGTACTATCATCAGGAGGAAGTGTTGTAGATAATTCTCTCAAACTGTCTGCACAAAAAAGAATAAACCTCCATATATTACTCGATAGTTAAAAATTGTATATACCAAAGTGGAAGAGGACAATATTCTCTTATCAAAACTATCCAATACTTTTCCTTTCTTGCCCACAGGAGAAGGACTGGATGACACCAATTGTCACTTGTCAGCTGATGAAGATGTAGATATGGCCGTAGGGTCAGAGCTAAGGTGGGAAAACAAATGTTTGGTAGTTTGAGAAATAGTGTAAAGCCTATCTGCCCTTTTGGGAACTGAAAGTTGATAATCAAGATTGTTGGAGGCAGCATTAACTACATTCTCCAAGGCTGGCACTACAAGGCATAGAGAAAGATGTAAGGGGGTGAAATACGGCATATCTAATTGTAGCATACCATAATATCACCTCAGTTCTGGGGGAGCAACTATTTCTTCCAATAAAAAAGAAGTTATGTACTCAGCATAATGTTCCATGTGAGTTGTTCATCTCACCTTCATTCTTACAGATGGGTTCGGAGTCGATCCTCGGCTCTGAGTCGGCCAACTACAAAGCTCGAGGTCTTCAGACAGCTCGAGGCCAAGTCCCTAGTCCATGATGCACCTTATGTTACCTCAGATCTTGTTTGCTGCCTCCAACAATACCATATGCCATCTATCCCTATTAGTTAAGGAAACCACAGAAAACACAAAGTAACCATGATAAAACATTAATCTCGGTCCTCGAAAAAACCTGGATGGGGTTGGAGGGTGAGAAGTAAGAATGAAGGCGAGATGAACAACTCAAATGGAATGTTATGGTGAGTACATAACTTCTTTATGTGAAGTTATCATGCCGTTCATTCTTACAGGTGGGTAGCGTCCCAAGAACCATCTTTCTTGGGTGTCTCATGGGAGTATATTTCTCTGGACAGTGGTACCAAAGGAAGCCCTGTCCCTGGAGGCCCTATTGACTTTGTAATGAGTGATAAATGTATGAGGCTTTGACCAAGTGGCTGCTGCACAGATTCTATCTATTGGTAGCTTAGCAGTAAAGGCTGAAGATGTGGAAACAGTTCTGGTTGAATGAGCCTTTATTTTGTGTTTCAGAGGTATACTGGCAGCTGAGTAAGTGGAGGTGATGCAATCAGATAACCATTTCGACAGAGTGGTTTTTGCCACAGGTCTACCTTTTCTGGAGTCTGAAAAGGAAATAAAAAGTTGTTCAGTTCTTCTAAATTCTTTGGTTCTATATAGGTAAAATCTAAGTTGTCTGTGAACATCAAGTTTGTGCAGCATGTACTCCAAGTTATTGGTGCGTTTGGGGAAAAAAAATGGTAATTCTATGGTTTGATTAAGGTTAGCTTCAGTACAAACTTTAGGTAAGAATGAAGGATTTGTTCGTAGTGAAACTCTATCAGAATGAAAAATCAGATACAGGGGTTTTATAGATGAGGCCTGTAGCTCTGAAACTCTTCGGGCAGATGTGATGGCTACTAAAAATACAGTCTTCCAAGACAAAAATTTCAAATCTCATGAAGAAGCTGGCTCAAACGGTGGAAGAATGATGCGTGAAAGCATAAAATTTAGATTCCAAGGTGTATAAGGGGATATGACCGGTGGTCTCAGGTGGAAGGTCCCTTTGAGAAAATCTTTGGATAGCTTGTGTGACATTACATTAAAGCCTTCAGTACCAAGATGAAAATTAGAGATTGCAGCGAGCTGCACACAAATGGTGGCTGCAACCACTCTTTTGTTGAAAAGCATAGTCAAAAACTCTAGTATGGAGGAAATAGGGGTTAGGTAAGGGTCAATGTTATTTTGAGAAGCCCATATGGAAAATCCCTTCCATTTGCTGAGGTATAATTTCCTAGTAGATGATTTATGAGAAGATATTAAAATATACTGTGTTTCAGTTGAGAGGTTATGGAACCTGGCTATGTTGGGAATTGCAGCAGCCAAGCTGTCAATTTTAGGGACTGAAGGGAGGGATGAAGAGCCCCCGACGAGTGCATCAGAACGTCTAGAACTGGGTCTAGAATCCAAGGCTCTTCCAATTGATGAGGTCGAAGAAAGGGGAACCAAATCTGATGAGGCCAGTGAGGGACTATAAGAATGATGGTCCTTCCCAGGGCTTTGGCTTTCTGTAACACTTTGGATATCAGGGGTATTGGTGGGAAGGCATAAAGGAGACCCGGAGGCCAATCGTGTATGAGTGCATCCCTTGGGGCATCTCCCAGAGGGGGGATTAGGGCAAAATAGCTTCTGCATTTTGTGTTCATGGGGGTATGCAAAGACACTGCAGCAAGGCTGGCCCCATATGCGGAATATTCCTTCCGCTATTTCTTCTTTGAGTGACCACTTGTAAGGCAACAAGATTGCCCTGCTCTGTTTGTCTGCTATCAAGCTGGATTTCCCCGGGATGTGCATTGCTATCAAAAAGCGCTGGGTGGAGGTAGCTCACTGCCACACTCTTAGGGTCTCTCGACAAAGGGGATAGGACCTGGTTCCTCCTTGTTTGTTTATATACCAGATCACTGACATATTGTCCGTCAGAATCACAATTGTCCCCAGAGGGAGAGAGTCCTGAAAGTACTGCAATGCCAAGAGTACCGCTCTTATCTCCAGGACATTGATATGCAGATGTGTCTCTAGTTCGGTCCATGTGCCTTGGGCTGTTCTTCCCTGAAAATGCCCCCCCCCCCCCGATCAGAGAAGCGTCCGTGATCACAGTGGCCGATGTTGAGGGGAGGATAAAAGGACGACCTATCGTTACTTGGAGAGAGGTCAACCACCACCGAAGATCCTTTTTGCAAGAGTTTGTTAGAATGATGAGATGAGACATTGGGAGTTCTTGATAGGACTATTGCGTGATCAGGAGCCATTGTAGAATCCGCATGTGCATACGACCCAAGGGAATTGCTATTATTACAGCCACCATCATTCCCAACAATTTTAGCACATCTGAGGCTGGCACCTTGTCTCTGGATATGAGGTTCAGAATTTGATGTCAAAGTACCAATATCCTTTCTGGAGGAAGTTTTAAAGTAGTGGTGGTGGTGTCCAAATCTGTTTTGATAAACACCATATGTTGCGATGATGACAAGGCCGATTTTTCTAAGTTTATGGTAATCCCCAGTTGATTGCAAAGAACCAGCGTGGTGTCCCTGGCTTGTATAAGCTGATGCCTGGTGGTGGTGGTGAGGAGCAAATCGTCTAAGTACGGAAACACCTGGAATCCCAAATGCCTCAGGTGAGCCGTGACCACTGCCATACGTTTGGCGAACACTCTGGGGGTTGTAATGAGACCAAAGGGTAGGGCTCGAAACTGGTAGTGACTGGCTCCCAGCTTGAAGTGCTGATGATCCCTGGATGGTCTGGCCATTTTTATGTGGTAGTACACATCCTGGAGATCTATCAAGCACATCCAATTGCCTTTCCCTAAAAAGGGAAATATCGACTGTAGCGTGACTATCTGGAACTTCTCCTTCTTGACAGATCTGTTTAGTCTGTTGAGGTCCAAAATAGGTCTCCAGTCCCCTGTCTTTTTATGGAACTAAAAAGAATCTTGAGTAAGTTCCGGATCCTATCTGGTCTGCTGGGACCGATTGGATGACTCTTTTTTGTAGCAACCTTTGGACCTCTAGTACTGCTTGTTCCCTGCAACTAGGTGGGATGTCCAGGATTTTTGTTATCAAGAAGGGGGGTGGAGTGGCAAAGGGAATAAAATATCCTCTGGATGTTATGCTTTGTATCCATTTGTTGTTTGTTATTTTTAGCCAGGTGTCTGGATACAAAGATAAGTGACCCCCGACTACCTCCAGAGTCGGACAGTCGGGTCTCCTTTCAGGAGTGCTGGTAGGGTTTCCCAAAGAACTGGTCTCTGTTGCCCTGATTTTGTGGACCCCCTCTGCCACGAGGGTGGCGTCTTCCATTATTGCCCCCTCCTATGCCCCTGGAGGGAGGTTCACCACGTGTGTCCAGAAAGGCTCCTTGGGCTTTTTGGAACCGCATCTTTCCTCCCTTTTGACCTTTGGGGTAGGGTCTAGTAGGGTCTGGTAGGGGTGGAAAAATGGACTCTGCTCACACCTTGTAAGAGTTTCCTTAACTTTGGGCCTGAAAAGGTACAAGCCATCAAAAGGGGTGTTTACAAAGGATGACTTAAAGGGCTCCACAAAGGAACATAAGCGCATCCAGGTGTATCTCCTAAGAGCTATACCTGTACCTGCTGCCACACTCATTCCATCAGCTGCATATGAAGTCAGACGTATGGAAGTGTTCACTACAGAATTAAGAGTAGCAAGCTGGGAAGCAACCTTGTCTGCGACTCCCTCAGCTATCGTACCCTGTAAAGTATCTCCAAGCTCTTTTAGGAGATCTCTTTGCAGTCTCATGAAATGTGTGAGATAGTTTCAGTGAATGCACAGCAAAAGTCGCTGAACTAAACATGTGCTTCCCATATCTATCCATGATCCTAGAGTCTCTGTTAGGAGGATGGACAGAGAAAAAAGTTTCCAACATCTCCTTTTTGGTGGCTGCCACCACCATGGCATCAACAGGCACTCCCTTCATGAGAAAAGTCTTATCGTGGGGGACAGAAATAAATTTATTAGGCCTCCTAAGGACAGGCTCCATGGTGTCCAGAGACTCCCATGCCCTTCATGAGACCAGCTCCATAAGCTCATCGAAGGGTGGAGACACCAGAGAGGTGGAGGGCTGAGACGCAAAAGCTTTCAGGAGGACTGACTCATCCCTCAGTAGGATTGGAGGGCTTCCAGACACCTCTCTGCTTTAGGATTTCCAAGATATCTGAAAATGAGACATCCTCAGAGGGGGACCATGAGGACCTTTCTGACTCATTCAAGTCGGGGTCTGAGGTGATAGATTCCTGCGGAGAGTCTAGATGCTTCCTCTTGCAAATTCTCTTCCTGGGAACCTCATCAGTGGGAGCTTCTGGTGAGGTCTCAGAAGACTGCCCAGTCGGGCTTCCTGAGGCTCAGGGTCTCTACGCCTCAAAGGGATCTGTAAGGCAGAAGTAGACACAGGTGCTTTGGGGGAACAGGTGGTTGGTCCTGAAGCTGTGGATGTCCTGGGGGACATTACTCTCCTCATGGCCTCAAAAGCACCTCTGCTCTGGTGGGAGGAAATCCCTGGGTCCAAAGAAACAGATGACTACCTCGGCACCAGAACTGTGGGCTCCGATCCAGAGGTAGGAGCCGAACTCATCCGAGCTGAAGCCCCAAGAGGTAAAGTCGGAACCAAAAGATTGGTCCGACTATCCTCCCCAGACCCGACAGGTGAGTGTCGGCTCATAGACTCCTCGATGGACACCGAGGAAGTCTGAGTAATCAGAACTGATGGCACTGGAGCAGGCATCGGTTCCAAAGGCTCCACAATCATCAGGTCCAGCTCCTCCGGCTCCGACGGACCGGTATGGCACGGAGGAGGAAAAGAAGTAGATGGAGGAACAGTTTTCGGTTCCGAAACCACTTGGGTCGGAACCGATAAAAATTTTGCAAACGCCAGTGCCTGTAACAACTTGTGCACCACATGATCCACATCCAAATCAGATAGGCTTATCGAGGACCAAGATGAATGGATTGAGCGTGGTACAGACTGTAAGATTGGTGACTTCAGTACTGCGGAGACCGGTTCCAGGACTGGGGACCGGCTCCGAAAGGATAAGATGCTCAGCTCCGAAGGCTGTGGAGCCAATGTCAAAGTTTTTTTTTTATATTGTCGGATCCACAACTCTATGTTCCGATGATGAAGACTTAGAGGACTTGAAAGATTTGGGGTTTTACCAGCTTTATCATGGTCGTCCAAAGCTTCTTGAAAGGATGATTTTAATAGCCCTATGTCAATTAACTTTCTCTTTCTTTCATGTAGGACACGGCTACTAAAAGAATGGCAGATGGAGCAACTCTCTTGCAAGTGCAAAGCACCCAAACAGTAAACGCAATTAACATGGCCATCAGTCACAGACATTTTCTGTCCACACTTTGGACATTTTTTAAACCCAGACTTGGGTTGTTTCTCCTTATCCTGGTCAGCCATGAGAAAAATCTAAATGCACACAAAAAAAACTGTAAAAAAGGTATATTAAAACATGCACACACACAAGTGTTCAACAAACTCAATGAACACACAAGTATTTTAAATAGTAAGCAGCTCTTAAAAAACAAATGGGCTCTATAATGCTAAATAGAATCTAACTGTAATGTTCTAGAAACACACTCTAATAAGCTATAAATTTCTACTAAACACACTTCTAAACTACTTAACACTCTTCTAAGCTAAAAAAGGCCCACCAAAAAGAAGGGAAGGGAGATACTAAAGGCCTGATAAATGAAGGCCAAAACGGCTATAAAAGGACTATCAAAAGTTAAGCTGCACACTAGTTCTAATAGTTCCGAAGGTTATTAAATTTAAAAAACTATTATGAAAGTTTATAAAGATAGACTTTTTCTAGAAGAAAAAACTATACTGGCCCAAACTGTGAAGAAACCAGCGACCTTTTGCAGCGGCAAACTAGATCTGAGGTAACACAAGATAGGGACTTGGCCTCGAGCTGTCTGAAGACCTCGAGCTTTGTAGTTGGCCGACTCGGAGCCGATCCTCGGCTCTGAACCCATCTGTAAGAATAAACGGTAAGACATAACAACTTCACATCACCTCATTCCTCTTGGCTATTCTCTGAGAAAAAGAAAATTCCTCCAAAGGAGGTTGCGAGGACATAGTTTCCTCTGAATCAGAGATTGGGGCTTGTGATCTGCAGGAAAAGAAGCCCTGTCCTTGTCTATGTCAGAATCCTCTGATTTGTCTTCTCAGGAAAATCTCTGTTGGTATCATTTTCAGGTAGGGTTTCTGAGCATCAGGATTAGCAGTGTGTATTGATTTCCTAGCAAAGGTAAGAAAAAAAGAAGTTATGTACTTACCATAGTGTTCCATCTGTGTTGTCGATCTTCATCTATCCTTGACCTTTGGGTACTTGGTTCCGATCCTCGGAACCAGGCGGCTCAGCCATTACACAGCTCATGCCAGCCAAGAACACTGAAGCTAAGACTCTACTCACAATACCCCTCTCCACATTACCTCAGATTGAGTTTGCAGCCACTTAGAAAGACAGAGGAATTTACAAACAAAATAAAAAGCCATGTCCAAGGTCAAACTTGATAAAATTACCAGGACAAGCATCCGATCCTCCAGGAAGTCAACAGGAGGGGGAAGAAAGGTGGGGTGTCAAGGATAGATGGAGATCAACAACAGAGATGGAACTTTATGGTAAGTACATAACTTCTTTATCTGATGTTGTCAATCATTCTTTATCTATCCTTGACTTTTGGTATAGAGTCCCCAACTACTTTAGGTCCTGGGTGGCCTTATGGAAGGATATTCCTGAAAAACATAGAACCAAAGGAAGCTCTTCCCCTGGAGACCAGATTTAATTTGATAAAGGTATGTGGAGTAGCCCATGTTGCTGCTGCACATATTTCATCCATGGAAGCCTCGGAATGGAAAACAGCTGACGTGGCTATTGATCTGGTGGAATGCGTTCTTACAGGTACAAGTAACTTGAGATTCTTCTTATTATATATATATATATAAGTAATACAATCTCTTAGCCATTTTGACAAGGTAACTTTTGAAAAAAGTAGTTATGTACCTACCATAACGTTCCATGTTAGGTGTCCTTCATCTCGCCTTCCTTCTTGCTGTTTGGTTCCGGAGCTGATCCTCGGCTTCGACTCGGCCTACTTCTACAGCTCAAGAGCTGTTTACTAGCTCGAGGCTAACCCTTATCCCAGAATGCCCAGTGTCAGCTACCCAGATCTCGTTTGTGATGGCGCACACTAGATATATAAAGTAACCAGTAACCTAAAAACTGATTTATCAAAATAAAAGATCAGAGTAAACTGTCAAAAGTTTACCTGGCATGTGAACCAAGAAAAAGGTAATCAGCCAGTGAAACCATAGATAACTCCTCTCAATCCTTCAGGAAGGGGGAAGGAGGGGGGGACGCAAGAAGGAAGGTAAGATGAAGGACAACTAACATGGAATATTATGGTAGGTACATAACTTCTTTATGTTAAGTTGTCCCATTTCGCATTCGTTCTTGCTGTTTGGGACAGTGTCCCTAGCACCTAAAGACCCGGGGTGGCTCATTGGAACAGACTCTTCATTACAGTGGAACCAAAGGAAGCCCTGCTCCGGGAGACCACATCCACTTTGTAATGAGAGATAAAGGTATGAGGGTTTGCCCTAATGGCAGCTGCACAAATTGAGTCTATGGGCAATTTAGACTGAATGGCTACAGAAGTGGCTAATGCTCTAGTAGAATGACCTTTTTGTTTTGCTGGTAGATCTTTATGCCTTAAATGATAATTAAAGGCAATGGTGTCAGATACCACTTGGATAAGGTCACCTTAGAAACTGGAAGGCCTTGCTTATTGTGAGCATAGGAGAGAAATAACTGGTCTGACTTTCTTAGCTCTTTAGTCCTATGGAGGTAAAAATGTAATTGTCTATGCACATCCAGTTGGTGAAGACTGTATTCTGCCGTGTTGCTATGATTGGGAAAGAAGACGGGGAGATCAATGAATTGATTTAAATTGTTTTCTGAATAGACTTTTGGTACGAAGGATGGGTTGGTTCTTAGAGAAACTCTATCTTTGTGAAACACCATATATGGAGGACGAACACAGAGTGCTTGGAGTTCTGAAACACGTCTAGCTGAGGTAATAGCAACCAGAAAAAGTGTTTTCCAAGAAAGAAATTTTAAGGGACATGATGCTGCTGGTTCAAAGAGAGGCAGAATTAAAGAAGTCAAAACTAAATTGAGATCCCAAGGAGGAGGTGGATCCTTCACTGGGGGTCTAAGAAGAGATGTTCCTCTCATGAAGGCTTTGCAGAGCTTATGAGACATTATGCTAGAATTAAGAATTCCAATATGAAAATTAGATATGACAGCCAGTTGTAGCCTGATGGTAGCAGGAGCCGCACCCGACTGAAAAAGCTCTGCTAGAAATTCTAGAATTTGATGGACTGGGGCTGAAAAGGGGTCCAAGTTTCTAGATTCTGTCCAGTATGAAAATCTTTTCCATTTGCTAGCATAAGTCTTTCTCGTAGTTGACTTATGAGAGGAAACAATAATATCACGAACTGCTGGGGAGATAATTGGGAGCCTGGCAAAGGTAGGAAGTGGAGTAACCAAGCTGTGAGCTTGAGAGTCTGAAGGGATTGGTGTAACCCGACTGACTGATGAATCAAAATATCTGGCACTGGGTCCAGAATCCAAGGCTGGTCTAGGAGGTAGAGGTGCAGGAACGGAAACTATATCTGTCAAGGCCAATAGGGGGCAATGAGGATCATTTTGCAACCCAACAATTTTGCTTTCTGTATGAGTCTTGGAATTAGGGGAACTGGCAGAAATGCATAAAGGAGTCCCTGAGGCCAATCGTGGACTACAGCGTCCCTGGGTGTTTGACCTGGAGGAGGAAGCAGGGAGAAGTAGCTGCTGCATTTGTTGTTGAGGGGAGTGGCAAATAGATCACAGCAAGGCTGGCCCCATTTGCGGAAGATACAATCTGCAACTTCCTGATTCAGAGACCACTCGTGAGGCATGAGGATAGCCCTGCTGAACCTGTCCGCTATAACGTTGGATTTCCCAGGGATGTGCATTGCTGTCAGAAAATGTTGGGAGAAAATCGCCCATTGCCATAGTCTGAGGGCTTCTCGACACAAGGAGTAGGACCTGGTCCCGCCCTGCTTGTTGATGTACCACACAACTGACATGTTGTCTGTTTGGATCGCAATAGTCCCAGAAGGAAGAGAGTCTTGAAGAGCTTGCAACGCTAGGAGCACCACTCTCATCTCTAGGACACTGATATGCAGATGGTACTCGTGAGGTTGCCACATGCCTTGGAATGTCCTGCCTAGATAATGCCACCCCCCCACACCCTATCAGAAAGGCGTCCATGGTCACTGTGGCTATTGGAGGGGGTTGTATGAAAGGTCTACCCTGAGTCACCAGTGGGGAGACCATCCACCAAGAGAGGTGTCTTTTGCATGTTTCTGTAATCAGGATCATGTGAGACATGGGTAGTTCCTGGAAGGACCACTGCGTGAAAAGAAGCCACTGAAGGATTCTCATGTGGTAACGTGCTAATGGAACAAGAAGAATGGCAGCTGCCTTGGAGCCTAGAGCTTGCAGGACATGTCTGACTTGAATCTTTCTGCTCTGCATTAGAAGAGACACTTGTTGGCGAATAGTGAAAACCCTTTCCTGAGGTAGCCTTGCAAACATCTGTTTTGTGTTTAATTCTGCTCCTATATATGTAACAGATTGACAGGGCAACAAGGCAGATTTTTCAAAATTTACTGTAATGCCTAGTTGGGTGCAGGTTGATATTGTATAATCCCATGCCCCTAAGAGTTGATGCCTGGTCGTAGCAGTGAGGAGCCAGTCATCTAGATAGGGAAACACCTGGAATCCTTGAAGTCTCAGGTGAGCCGTGACTACTGCCATACATTTGGGGAACACCCTGGGGGCTGTGGTGAAACCAAAGGGCAGAACTCTGAACTGGTAATGACTGGCCTCTACCCGGAAGCAAAGAAATCTCCTGGAGCATCTGTCCATTTTGATATGGTAGTACACATCCTGAAGATCTATCGAGCACATCCAATTGTCCTGACCCAGAAAGGGGAGAATGGACTGCAGTGTTACCATCTGGAACTTTTCTTTTTGTACAGATTGGTTCAATCTGCTGAGATTGGTCTCCAGTCCCCTGTCTATTTTGGTACTAAAAAGAATCTTGAGTAAGTTACGGATCCTAGTTGGCCTGCAGGGACTTCCTGAATGGCTCTTTTTTCTAGCAGTTTTGAGACTTGTATGACTGCTTGATCCCTTAGATTGGGTGGGACATCTGGGATGGACTTTTTTGACTCTAGAGAGGATTGATGGAAGGGAATTCTGTAACCTCCGGTTATAATAGATAGTACCAATCTGTCTCATTATATTTTGCCACACTTTTGCGTACAGCGAAAGTCTTACCCCTTTAAATGTTTAAGTATCTTGTTCCCTTTAATTAACTAATTGTTTAATTATTTTGATGAATATATAAGGAGTGTTTTTTGTGTAGGTATGCATTTGTCTCCATCTGATGAAGTGGTTTAAACGAAAATGCAGTGCTGGTGTAATCGCGTTAGTGGACTGTATAGTCAAACTTATTGTTTCTGCATTTTTTTGGACTGAAGAGTCGTTTTAATAAAGGAATTTGTGTGGATTACGGATTTGTGCCTCTTCCATCTGTTCTGTATTTTTGGTGTTACAGTGAAAGTCTTCCCCCGACTGCCTCCAGAGGTGAGCAGTCGGGTAACCCGTCAAGGATGCTGGAAGGGTTTGGCAGAGAAAGTTTCTCTGTCACCCTGATTTTGCAGTCCCCCTCTGCCACGAGGGTGGTGTCTGCCATTGTTGTTGTTTCCCCCGCTGCTCCTGGGGGAAAAATCACCATGTGTGTCAGGCAATGGTCCCTGGGATATTCGAAACCACATCTTTCCACCCCTCTGACCTTTGGGATAAGGTCTGTTAGGAGTGGAAAAATGGACTCCAACGGCAGAGAGGGTCTTGCCTTCCTGCTCACACCTGGTAAGCTTGTCTTTCACCTGAGGCCCAAATAGGGAGGAGCTATCAAAGGGAGTATTTGTGAAGGATGCTCGAAAGGGTTCCGCAAACTGACACAGCCACAGCCAAGCATGTCTCCTGAGAGCCACTTCTGTACCTGCAGCTCTGCTTGCTCCATCGGCTGCATAGGAAATAAACCTCATGGAGGAGTTGACTACTGAATTAAGAGTCGCAAGCTGGGAAGCTATTTTGGCTGATACTCCTTCAGCTGTAAGATCTTGTAGGGTATCTCCAAGCTCTTTTAGGAGATCCCTTTGAAGTCGTGTAAAATGAGAGAGATAATTCAGGGACCTCATGGAGAAGGTTGCTGAGGAAAACATTCGCTTCCCATATCTGTCCATCGTCCTAGACTCTTTGTTTGGTGGATGGACAAACGAAGAAGTTTCTGCTAACTCTTTCTTGGTGGCTGCTGCTACCACCATGGTATCAACTGGCACACCTTTAGTGAGAAATTGTTTGTCCTGGGGAGCTGTTATGAATTTATTTAGTCTCCTCGGAGTAGGTTCCACAGAATCCAGAGCTGACCAAGCCTTTCTAGCCACCACAGACATTAGTGGATCGAAAGGTGGAGACACCCAGGAGGTGGAGGGTCGGGAACCGAATGCCTCCAGGTATACAGACTCGTCCTCGGTAGGGGCTAGGGAAGACCAGCCACCTCTCTGCCTAGCATTTCAAGGATGTCTGAAAAGGAAACATCTTCTGAGAGGGACCTGGGGGACCCTTCCGATTCATCCAGGTCTGTATCTGAGGTGACAGACTCAGGGGAGTCTAGGTGCTTTCTCTTGCACTTCTTCCGGGGAGGCTGCTCTGAGTGATCAGGGGAGGCCTCAGAAGAAGAGGGATCAAGCAATCGGGTGTCCTGGGGCATAGGTTCCCTATGCTTCTGGGCCAGAGGAGGAGCAGAGGTTGGCACAGGCACCATGAGGGATGGAGCCAATGGGGGCTGATAGTAGGGCTGTTTCAGGGGGACAGCACACTCTGCATGACATCGAAGGCATTCTGACCCTGAGGCAAAGAAAGCTCCGTCTCCAAAGAGATGGGAGACCTTCTCCACGTCGAGGGTGACTGCTCCAAGGCTGATGTGGGAGCCGAGCTTACCTGTGCCAAAGCTCAGAGTGGAAGAGCGAGGTCAGACAAGGGTTCGATGCCACTCACCCCCTCAAAGCCGAAGAGAGAGCCTCGGCGCCCAGACTCTCGATGGACGGAACAATGAAGGTGATCAGAGCCAACGTCAGAACCGAAGAGGAGGTGATCGCTGCCATCGATTCTACTATCAACTCGTCCATGGTCTCCGACTCCAAACTAAGTGTACTTGGAGGAGGAATGGAGATAGAGGCTGACGGAGCTGCAACCTGCTGAAGTGGGCTGGAAAGTAATTTCGCAAGGGCCTGTGACTTAAGCAACCTGCTGACTACTCTCTCCATGTCCTGATCCAATAACCGAGAGGATCAAGAGGAGTGGGATGAAGAGCGATGACTGTGTTCACTTCCTAGTATGGGTGACTGTGGCACCGAGCGGATCAGCTCCAGTGAAGGAGACCTTGCTTGCTTGTGGCTCCGAGATAGCAGTTGGAGCCGATGGAGGAGTTGTCTTGTTGATGCTAGTCGGCACCGACAAACTTGGTTGTTCAAGCCCAAGGGTCGGTTCCGAAGATGGAGCCGACAGCTTGACAGACTTAGAGGATTTCACTGGCTTACAACCTTTAGCCGGGGAATCCTGTGGTTTCAATAATCCTCGAAGGATTAATTTGTTATTGCACTCCTGCAGGACCCTTAGACTAAATGCATGACAGACAGAGCAGGAGTCCTGCAGGTGCCCCTAAACAATAAACACAGCTAGTGTGCCCATCCGTCAGAGACATTTTCTGACAGCATGAGACACACTTTTTGAAGCCGGAAACTTTGGCCTCTTTAGACATCTTTCAACAACTAAACTAAAGAAGCAAAACAGTCTTTTTTTTTTTTTTAAGAAAAAAGAAAAAAGGAGAGCCTCTAACTTAAATGGCTGTCCTAAGGGGGCGGAGGGAGAACTCTCTAATTTAAAAGAGTTCAGGGGAAACAGAAAGGCCTGCGAGTATGGAGCGAGGGCCAACAAAGCACAACACACAAGAAAAGGCGATAAGGGGATACAAAGAACTATATAGATAAAAACTTGTTAAATTCTGAAGAATAAACAACAATAATAATAGAAAAAAAGAAGTTATGTACTCACCATAAATTTCCATCTGAGTAGGTACTTCATTTGTCTGCAACCTGTGGGTATCAGATCCAATCTCGGATCCGAGCCGGCAGCTTCACAAGCTACAAGATCCGAGCTCCTAGCTCCTCCCACCTACCCATAATCCCCTGCCACTAACTGTATTACCTCAGATTGATTTTGCCCAATCTAAGTCATAACCTCGACAGAGGTATACTGAAGACCTAACCTCAAGGCAGCAATATTTCAGGTGACCAGAAAAACCCGAAAAAGGGTTAGGGGGATGGCAGGGGGGGACGGTTGCAGACAAATGAAGTACCTACTCAGATGGAGCATTATGGTGAGTACAAAACTTCTTTATCTGAAGTAGTTACTTCATTTGCTCTGTAACCTGTAGGACAGAGTCACTAGCTACCTAGACAATAAACCAGGGTGGCCTTATGGAAGGATATTCCGAAGCACCGCGGAGCCAAAAGAAGCCCTACTTCTCGATATCATATCCAGTTTATAATGAGAAATGAACGTATGAGAAGAGGACCAGGTAGCTTCTGAACATATGTTGTCCAAAGGAACCCTGGACCAGAAAGCTGCTGAGGTGGCGATGGACCGGGTAGAATTAGCGTGTATTCCCATAGGAGCTGGTTTGCCTGAAGATACATACCCCTGAACTATACATTGACAAGTCCAATTTGCTAGGGTCACTTTAGAAATGGCCCTTCCTCTGGCTGATTTTGCAAAGGACACAAACAACTGATCAGACTTGCGAAAATCTTTAGTTCTGTGCAAGTAAAAATGTAGTTACCTGTGTACGTCCAGTCTGTGCAATATGTACTCTCCCTTATTCTGAAAATTTGGAAAGAACACTGGCAAATTAATTGATTGATTGATATTTGATTCTGAAGCCACCTTAGGTAAGAAAGACGGGTTAGTCCTGAGAGACACTCTATCCCTGTGAAAAATGAGATACGGGGGTTTCATACACAGTGCTTGGAGTTCTGAAACCCTCTTAGCAGAAGCAATAGCTACCAAGAAAGCCGTTTTCCAGGACAAGAATTTTAAAGGAATTGAGGCTGCAGGCTCAAAGGGTGGACTCGTCAGGGCTTGCAAGACTAGTGTCAAATCCCATGGGGGCATCACCGTTTTCACAGGAGATTTCAAGAGAAAGATGCCTCGCAAGAAAGTTTTGCATAACTTTGTGGATGCCAATGATCCTAGTCCATCTCCCACATGAAAATGGGAAATGGCTGCTAACTGCACCTTAACTGTAGAAGCACTTGCTCCCTGCCAAAAAATCAGCGACAGGAAGTCCAGGATTGTCGGAATAGGAACTGTAAAAGGATCCAGGCCCTTGTCTGTTGCCCAGGTGGAGAAGCGTTTCCACTTGCTATTATATATTTTCCTGGTAGCTGGCTTATGAGCCGCTACCAGAATGGCCTTCACTGGTGATGAGATACCGGGAGTCCTAGCCATCAGTGGAACTGGATCAACCAAGCCGCAAGCTTGAGGTTTACCAGGTTCAGGGTTTGACATCCTGCGGGATGTGAAATCAGGTCTGGAATGGGTTCCAGTATCCAAGGGGGAGTTAAACTGTGAGACCGCAGGTATGGGAACCAGATCTGGCGAGGCCAGAATGGGGCTATAAGGATAACTCTGCTCCCCAACAGAGAGGCTTTCTGTATGAACTTCGTCATAAGCGGAAGGGGAGGGTAAGCGTAAAGAAGACCGGGAGGCCAAGCATGAACAAGAGCGTCTCTGGGAGTCTCCCCCTCAGGGGGAAGTATTGCAAAGTACTCGCTGCATTTTGTGTTTAATGGAGAAGCAAAAAGATCGCAGCCAGGGCAACCCCACTTGCGGAAGATCTGCTTCACAACTGATGGACTGAGAGACCACTCATACGGAGTGAGAATTATCCTACTCAGTTTGTCCGCTAATATGTTGGACCGTCCCGGAATGTGCGTTGCTACTAGAAAGTGGTTGGTAGATATCGCCCATTCCCACACTCTCATAGCTTCTCGACAAAGGGGATAAGACCTGGTTCCCCCCTGTTTGTTTGTGTACCAGACTACCGACATATTGTCTGTCTGGATTGCAATAGTCCCCAGAGGAAGAAGGTCGTCGAGAGCTTGCAACGCTAGAAGCACCGCCCTCATCTCTAGGACATTGATATGCAGAGCGGTCTCTAGGGAAGTCCACGTGCCTTGGATGGTTCTGCCCATACAATGCCCCCCCCCACCCGAGACGAGAACCATCCGTGGTAAACGTGGCTTGGGGCAGGGGAATCACAAAGGGTCTCCCTTGCCTCAGCTCTCGTGAGTGAAGCCACCAAAGAAGGGAATCCCTGCAAACTCTGCTCAGTGGAATCGGGGAGCTTAACGGGTGGAGTAATAGCGACCACTGAACCTGGAGGGTCCATTGTAATACCTGCATTCGCAGGCATGCATGAAGGGATAGACCGATTGCCGCTGCCATAGACCCTAGTGCCCTCAGGACTAACTCCGCCGCAGGAGCTTGGTTCTGAAGAAGAGTAAGCACCTGAAGCGACAAGCTGCTCAGCCTGTCCAACGTCAGAAAGGCTCGAGAAGCACGGGTATCCAATCTGGCCCCTATGAACTCTAAGACTTGTACGGGGCGAAGGAAGGATTTTTGAAGATTCACTGAGATGCCTAGACTCTGGGCAAGAGTCAGAGCGTAATCTCTTGCAACGCAGAGTTGATGCCTGTTGGCGGCGGTAAGGAGCCAGTCGTCTAGGTACGGGAAAACCTGAATGCCCTGAAGTCTCAGGTGGGCTGCAACCACTGCCATGGCCTTGGTGAACACCCTGGGGGCTGAGGTGAGGCCGAACGGAAGAACCCTGAACTGATAATGACTGGCTCCCAGCCGGAAGTGGAGAAACCTTCTGGATCGTCTGTCCATCAATATGTGGTAGTACGCATCCTTGAGGTCTATAGAGCACATCCAGTCGTTCTCCTGCAGCAAGGGGAGAATTGATTGAAGTGTGACCATCTGGAATTTTTCCTTGGGGATGAACAGGTTCAGAGCGGACAAGTCTAGGATGGGTCTTAGGTCCCCCGTCTTCTTTGGCACTAAAAAGAACCTGGAGTAATAACCCAATCCGGACTGATCTGAGGGGACGGGCTGGATGGCTCTTTTTCTTAGCAACTTTGAAACCTCTGAAGCTGCTGCCTCCCTCTGATCTGGTGGAACATCGGGGAGGCGTCTGCTTGAAGGGGGAAGGCTTAGGAAGGGAATGGAGTAACCTCTGGATATGACGCAGAGCACCCATCGATCTGTCGTAATGGACTCCCAATTTGACAGATGCTCCATCAACCGCCCCCGACTGCCACCAGAGATGGACAGTTGGGTAAGCCCTCAGGGCTGCTGTGTGGGTCTGTCTGAGAAAGGCTCTCTACACCCGAAATTACGCGGCCCCCCTCTGCCTCTGGGCCGGCGTCCACCTTGTCCTCCTCTGCCTCTGGAGGACGAGGGGTCCGAAGCTGGATGGGATTGCTGAGACTTGCGGAACCACAGCTTCTTTTATCCCCTCTGATTCCTTGAGAAGGATCATTGAGGATTAGAGAAGTGGACCCCGATGGCAGACAGAGTCTTCCCGTCCTTCTCGCTTTGGACCAGCGTTTCGTGAACGGTCTTGCCAAAAAGTGAAGACCCGTCAAAGGGCACATTCGTGAAGGATGCCTTGAAGGGTTCCACGAAATCGCAAAGGCAGAGCCAGGTGTGACGCCGCAAGACGACCCCGGCTCCGCTGGCCCTAGCGGCTCCCTCCATTGCATGAGAGAGTAGCCGCATATACGTGTTAGATATGGATTTTAGAGTGGCCATACGAGTCGAAAACACATTCTTGTCCTCAACCGACATGGACTCCGGGGGGGGGGGGGGCTGCAGCGTATTCCTTAATCAAGTCTCGCTGTAGCCTAATGGTATGTGCCATATAATTCAGCGCCCTCACAGAGGAGGTCGCTGAAGCAAACATCCGCTTCCCAATGCGGTCCAGCGCCCAAGATTCCTTATCTGGCGGGTGGACCAAAGAACTCGCTTGGGCGAGTTCTCTCTTCGTGGCAGCCGCCACCAACATGGCATCGACCGGAGACCCCTTGGCCCACGACTGTCTATCTGATGGGGGGCTAAGGACTTTGTCGGGCCATCTCGGGATTGGCTCAACGGTGTCGGGCTCCTTCCACACCCTAGTAGTAATAAGGTCTACCAGGGGGTCAGCCGGAGGGGACACCCAGGAGGTAGACGGGCCTGCCTCAAACGCCTCTAGGAACACGGATTCATCCGTGGAAGGTTTTTGGGCAGACCACCCCCCTCTAATACGCAACATCTCCATTATGTCTCCGAAGGAGACATCCTCGGGGGGTGATCTTGGGGAACCTTCTGTTTCATCCAAATCCGTGTCTGTGGTGATGGACTCAGGGGAGTCCAGGTTCCTCCTTTTACACCTCCGTTTACGAGGGACCTCCTCGGTGGGACTGTCCGAGGAGGGCTCGTCAACGGCTTCCTGTTCCTCCATGCGAACCGGCTGGAGGGCTTGGGCAGGCTGTCCCAATGGACGGATGACGGAGGATAGACCCATATGCAGCGGGGGTGCGGGAGGATCCGAAGCCCGGACCGGAGACCTGGAGGACCTCGACAGCACCCTCTCCACTACCTCAAAAGCCGAAGGAGAACTACTCTCCCCAGGCTCCGAGAGCAATCTCCTCGGCTCCGAGGTAGGGACCGGAGCTGGAGCCGATGCAGTCGGATCCAAGCAAGAAGTATGCTCCGACCTCAACGGCGCCGAAGACACATCAACTCCCCCAGATCCGATGCTCGGCCCTCGGCCCCGAGAACTCGGTTCCGAAATACTCGAGGGCATGGTCGGCGTCGAAGAGACCGGAGCTATCGGCGCTGACGAATCCCCGGCTCCGAAAGGGCCCGAATCCGAAAACGGGTTGGAGAAGGAGTGATCGGAGTAAAGACAGAGGCCGCACTCCCCCCCCCCTGAGGGGGGGAGGCAAAAGCACCCTCATCTGCATTTGGGTCTGCAAGAATCGACGCATCATCCGATCCATATCTGCGTCGGTGAGGCTCCTGGTTGACCTGGAGGAAGTCGTCGAGGCAGGCCAGGAGGGTCGCCTTGACGACCTCGAGGGAGACCAGTACTCCCCCTCCGGCTCTGGTGAAAAACGAGGCGAACGGAGCCAAGAGGGGGAGGATCCGGAAACCCTTGAGGGAGAGCTAGCCAGCTTAGATGGCAGGGCTGAGGGTTGAGTCTCAGCCCGCCTTTTTTGAGACTTATGTCTCTCCTTATCTTTGTGCCTCTTCTCTTTAGAGGAAGAGGCACCAGAGTCCCCCAAACTCAAACCCAAATCGGGAGGCTGAGTCCCCGGTTGAGCGGGGAGAGTAGAAGGCACTGGGGCTGAGGAGACAGCCTGAACCTTGGAGGGGGAGGAAGAAGCAGCCGAATCCTGGGGGAGCAAGCCCACCAGGATCAGCTTATTCTTCCTGTCCCTAAGTGCCCGGAGGTTAAAGGCTGCACAGATTTGGCAAGCCGTTGATAAATGGGCCATCCCCAGGCATAAAACGCACTGAGTGTGGCCATCAGCAGGAGAAAGCTTATGGCCACACTTAGTACATTTTGAAAAAACAGCCTTGGGCCCTTCAGCCATTACCACAAATACACGCACACCCAAACACTAAGTGGGGGAGGGGTGGACACAGAAACTAACACTACTACACAAAAAAAACTATTTAATTAACTATACTGTCTATAGGGACACTAAACAAACACAACAATAATCAAACTCTGAGAAAAAGTTTTTCTCTAAGAGAAAAAAGAACAGTCTCACCAATTTAGCTAAGGAGCTCTTCAAAAAGTAGCTGTCTTCAGCCGCGGCAAAAACGATCTGAGGTAATACAGTTAGTGGCAGGGGATTATGGGTAGGGGAGGAGCTAGGAGCTCGGATCTTGTAGCTTGTGAAGCTGCCGGCTCGGATCCGAGATCGGATCCGATACCCACAGGTTGCAGAGCAAATGAAGTAACTACTTCAGATAACTATATTAAGCCTGAGCCAGTAACGAAGCAACCTCACAGCTGAAGCGGCAAATGAGATCTGGGTAGCTGGCGCTGGGCATTCTGGGATAAGGGTTAGCCTTGAGCCAGTAAACAGCTCTCGAGCTATAGAAGTAGGCCGAGTCAGAGCCGAGGATCGGCTCCGGACCCAAACAGCAAGAACGAAGGCGAGATGGGACAACTTAACATCAGATTTTCCTAGAGTTGGACCAGAAAAAGATACAAACAACTGTACGATTTTCTAGATTCTTTAGTTCTGCTGAGGTAAAAACATAATTGTCTGTGAACATCCAGCAAGTGTAAGCAATATTCACCTTTGCTGGAAAAACTGGGAAAGAAAATGGGCACGTCAGTAGTTTGATTAATACTGGATTTTGAGACCACCTTAGAATGAAAGGATAGGTTGGTTCTTAGTGAAACTCTATCCTTATGAAAAAAAAAATATGGCGGTTTTGAGCATAAGGACTGAACCTCAGAAATGTGTCTGGCAGAGGTAATGGCTATCAGAAAAACAGTTTTACATGAGAGAAATTTTAAATGACATGCCGCTGCTGCTTCAAAGGGGGAGGGGGTAACACCAAGAACTGCAAAACCAAGATCATATCCCAAGGGACTAAAGGGTCTTTAAATGGAGGCTTTAATTGCAAAACTCCTTTTAGGAACACTTTACATAATCTATGGGAAATTAGTGAATGGTCTTCGAAGCCATTATGGAAATTAGAAATGGCAACTAACAGGACCCTAACTGTGGAAGCAGAAGCTGCTTGATCAAAAAGTATGGCTAAAAATTCCAAAACTTTCTCCACCGGTGCACAGAAGGGGTTAAGATCATTATCGCATGCCCAAATCAAAAATTTCTTCCACATGCTAAGGTAGAGTTTCTGGTGGATGGTCTGTGGGAAGCCAGTAGGATTTTTTGAACTGGGGAAGGTAAATTATTCTGCCTGGTGACTAGCAGAATTGGAGGAACCAAGCTGCAAACTTGAGGTTTTGAAAGTTGGGGTGCAACAGTCCCTGCGGGTGAGACAAAAGGTCTGGAACTGGGTCCAGAATCCATGAACAGTGAATTAGGTGAGGCCATAGGAAGGAGAACCAAATTTGTCAAGGCCAGAAGGGTGCAATGAGGATATCTTTGCTTCTCAACCTGCTTGCTTTCTTCAGAAAGAGGGGACTAAGAGGGAAGGGGAGAAAGGCACAGAGTAGACCCTGCCCAAGTAGCTGACACACACACACTTTGAGATAAGTTTATATAACCACACAGACACCCCTGGGGAAGCCTGGCACAGGTTCTCCAGCTGTGCCCCTTTTACCCAGACCATACGGTAGAAATCACTGCCACCACCCAGCTAATACTTATCAGCTACTCAAAGGCCCTTAAAAGGGTGTCCAATTATTACTCTGCAATATTATTATCCAATTGGTAGTATAACTAAACAGTCAAGGCTTATTAGAGTGACTTGGTACAGTAATCACTATAAATATACAATGTACTCTAGAGCTTAAATTATCTCTACACAAAACAGCCACAGTTGAAAGGTTTAAAAATATTTAATAATAAATAATAAAAACACAAGACAATACTTCTTACTACACACTGCTAGTCAAGAGTTCAGAGAGCACAGAGAAATACTTAAAATAATTCAGTAGCACAGTTCTGACATCACAGAAAAAAGTCTAATCTTTCTAGTTTCTACCTATTTCTAAGAGAAAACACAAGTCTAAGATAACTTACATATAGAACAAGGCAGAGTGCCGAGGAGTTGGATGGTCAAGACAAAAATGCTCAAAGCTCTCCGATTCTCTCTGTTTTTAAAATCACATTTCTGGTTCCCATTACATCATTCTTCATACTTCCTGGGTTCCCAGGCTAACAGAAACTACATTTACATTCTTAACATCTCCTTGTGTTATCTTGCAGCTGGTCAGAAAGCAGGGCAATAAAAATACATTTGCATGTTTAATTCTAGCAATTTAACTCTTGGTTAAAACAACAGAAAGAATGTCTTCATGTAGACTGGCCAGAGCTGACTTTAGATCAAAGGGTCACAACAAGCTTTACTTGGTCAGCAGAGGGCACTGTTGCCACATCTTTGTAACAGCATTTTTTCCATTTAAGACAACAAGCCTGTGGATCACATTAATATTTACAGATGACAGAATTATCTATAAAATTCTATCTGGCTAGGCTGGCAGCCTTCACACTCACAACAGATGACAATCATAAATTTCATCTGCACATAAACACTACCATCAAACTAACCCACCCAAAAACTAGGCATGTTATATAGGGCCAAAGAATTCCTAATTAACTCTTCTAAAACTAAACTTGCTGCAGCTTACCTCTTACCATTCCTTCTCTGTGCCTCCCCTATTCTAACTAATCTAAATTCCTTCCCTGTAAACAAATTAAGTCAATGTTATAACAAAACTGCAAAATTTGCTACAGGACAACCTTATGTCACACCACTGCCTATCTATTAAAAAAACTAAACTAGCTCGAATTTCCCCACCAACTTCTCATGAATCAACTACAAAACTCACAAAATACTTTACAACCCCTTAGTTTCCCCAGCCACCTCTGCTCTACTACAACACTATATTCCCCAGCGGGAACTTCAATCTTCTCACAAGGAACTTTTAGCGATTTACAAACCACTAAGGTCAAATGGACACTCCCTCTACTCATACTCTGTAGCCAAGACCGGGAATAACCTGCCAGTATCTATCACTGAAGTCTCTCATTACCTGTTCTAAAGACTTATTCTTTGCTTGTGATATAAATAGGACCTGCTGGACAAACAGATATGTATCACAGAGGCTACCCGTCTCTGGAACAGGCTCCCCATCCATGTGAAGCAGTGTTCCTCCCTAACCCAATTCAAGCATAACTTGGAAAATTGGATGGGGAACAGGAAATTCATCACTGGCTTGGCACCTATGTCTGTAATGGACAGAGGCAAACTGTAAATGGTTCATCTCCCAGGACCCTGCTTTTAAATCTTTAACCTCAGAAGCCCCAGCTTACACTTATCAAGGGGTCCATAACTTTTCAGAGATTTGGGATGCATGGCTAGGCTTAAAAAGGCCCTTGTGGTCATTAGCCTAGTAAACACCAATGAACTTATGAACTCATCAAGCAGAAGGGTACTCTGCTTCTCATTCTTCTGATAATAAAGCACAAGGAGAATCTTTGCCAGTGAAACCTTTTCCACTGTTCCAAAAGAAAATGTTTTAGAGACAAAGAAATGCACAGGAGTTGACCAATAAAATCACCATGGAACTGAACTGGAATCTGGAGTTGGGAGACAGAAATGAACAGGAAGATGACCACCAACATGGAAAATAGTGACTAAATGTGAGACTGCAAATCAGTGATCACATCTGTGAAATACAGCTGTGTAAGAAGTAAGTGGAAAGATTAGACTTTTGTTAACATTGTTACACTTTTGATGAACTGAAAGACATTTGCCTCACTTTGTGTCACTGATGTTTGGAACAACTCTGAGGGGAGAGGAAGAGGAAGAGGAAGGAAAAAGCTAACTGTAAGTAAAACAATTTATTTTCTTTAACAGTATTTCTATGAAACTTTTCACAATATAAAGTGCATATTTTACAGTCAAGTATTTTAGTTGTCCTTGTATGTAAGAAAATTATTAAAGTGAACAGATTTTTTTCCTTAGTCTTCTGTTTTTTTTCTTTTAGTATTAAGAAATGTAAATATTACAGTTCAAGAAAAGAAATAAAGCTACACAAAATCCATGGGATCTGATAACATCCCAGGCTGTGTCCAACATGGTCTCTAACGAGAATTAGCAACACCATTTTTTCTTTTCAATTATAGTCTAAGCATCAGCTTCATCCCAGCTGAGTGGAAAATGGCCACCATTATTCCCTTGCACAAAGGTGGTGCTTCCACTGACACCAGGAACTACAGACCTATTAGCCTGACTAGCCTTATCTACAAGGCCATGGACTGACTCATCATGGACCTTATCAACAAAGATATAGGTAATCGCCAAACACTTGACCCTACTCAGTTTGGATTTCTCAAAGGGAGATCATGCCTGTTAAACCTGGTGGACTTCTTTAAGACAGTTACCAAGGCCCTGGACAAAGGGAAAATCTGTGCATACAGACTACCTAGATTTAGCCAAGGTGTCAGGCATCAACGACAAACTCACCCAGCTAGGTTATCAACCCTTATATCGTTAGATGGGTCACTAACTGGCCCACCGATAGAACCCATATAGTCAAACTAGGGGAATCCACCTCCAACAGCAGACTTGTAACAAGTGGTGGTCCACAGAGATTAATCCTGGGATTTCTACTATTTGGAATCTATTTCTCTGAAGTACAAGCAAAAACTAAAGGTCTGTGGCTGACAAAATTTGCTGATGACTGCAAACTGAAAGTGGTCATAGAATCTCCAAATGACTTCAACATCCAAATAGAGGGTCTTACACAAACAAATGATTGGTGCCAAAGTAATGGCCTTAAATTCAATGCAAAAAATGTATTGTCATCCCTTTCATTAAGGGCAATGTTCCTTCAAAATACCACATCAATAACAGCACCTTAAGTATGCACTCAGTGGTGACAGACCTGGGCACACAGCTTGACAGCAGCCTTACATTTGGCTACCATGTCTCCACAGTGGTAAGAAGGGCATTCTATATTGCTCATCTCATAAGTAAGGGCATTGCCTCCAGAAAAAAATAAGTTATAACCTCCCTGTACTCTTCCATCATCAGGCCAATAATTGAGTACAATGCCCCTTTTGGTATGTACCTTTCCAAGCACCTGCAGCAATTGGAGACACCACAAAGGTTCCTCACAAGGAAAATTCAAGGTCTTCAGATTCTGTCCTATGTGGTTCATCTGAAATCACTGTCACTTTATTCTGTTTCAAACAGACTACTCAGGAGCGATCTCTGCCTTGCATGTAAGTCAATCTCTGATGCTGCTTTACTGGAAATGCTGCATATCTGCAAGTCAAAAACGAATATGGGTTACTCGCTTTAAAGACCTTAACCTAGTATGTGACATTAATAAAACATGCTGGAGGGACAGATTTGTCTCCCAAAGGTTACCACACATTCGGAACAGAGTCCCACTTTATGTCAAACAGTGCACCTCATTGGCCCTCTTCAAATGCAATCTGGACGATTGGATGGGTAACTGAAAATTCACCCCCAGGTGTTCCACCTGTGTCCCTCTTGGATGGGGCAATATTTGCTGATCGTAGAAATAAGGGTAGAACTTGGTTAGGCTTGTAAGGGCCTAGTAACTTCCTATGATCCTATGGCAAAAGCATGTTTAAGTTAACAGGTTGTAATACTGGGCTGTTGAAGTGGAAGATGGGGTGTAAAAGTACACACTTCATAACATACGTAGAGCTGATATATTTTCTCTTACTTTTACATAGGCGAATGTCTGTATTAAGATCCTTGGCTTAATCTAATAAATCTAATACATTTTAAGCAAAAACAGGTAACTATATGAGCACTGAATACAATGAAATGTTTTTCTTTAGCAAAAAGAAGTTATGTCTTACCATAACATTCCATCTGTATTGTTGATCCTCGTTCAGTCATTACGTATGGGTATCGGTTCTGACCTCGGAACTGAGCCGGCCATTTTCCAAGCTCGCGTCAGCTTCAAACTCTCGAGCTAAACTCTTACCCACAATCCCCCTCTACCTGCTACCTCAGATTCTCTGGTTAAATAACCTAAGAGAACTGGATGGTGAGATCCACTAGAAACCACAGGAGGGGGAAGGAGGGAGGGTCGTAATGACTGAACGAGGATCAACAATACAGATGGAACGTTATGGTAAGACATAACTTCTTAATCTGATATTGTTAATCCTCATTCATTCCTTACCTATGGGACAGAGTCCCCAGCTACCTCTATTCCTGGGAGGCTCTCATGGAAGGACATTCCTGAGCACCACAGAACTGAAAGATGCTCTTCCCCTAGAGGCCAAATCCAAATTGTAATGATTGATGAAGGTATGAGGCGTAGCCCAAGTTGCAGCTGCACAGATGTCATGTAAAGAAGCTCTGGCATGGAAGGCAGCAGAAGTTGCCACTGACCTTGTTGAATGAGCTTTCGTGGTAGTAGGCAACGAGATATTACGTTGTGTATAAATGAAGGTCACACAGTCCTTCAACCATCTAGCTAACGTGACCTTAGCAACAGCAGATCCTAATCTAGGTCCAGAAAAGACCAAAAATAACTGGTCAGATTTACGAAAGGACCTAGTCCTGTTTAAGTAAAAATGGATTTGCCTGTGGATATCTAGGGTATGTAGGCAATACTCTCCTCTGTTTGAATGACTGGGAAAGAAAACTGGCAATTCAATGGCTTGACTAATGGACATTTCAGAGATCACTTTTGGCAGAAATGATGGATTAGTTCTCAGAGACACTCTATCTCTATGAAAAATCAAGGATGGACTTTTGATACATAAAGCCTGAAGCTCAGAAATATGTCTGGCAGAAGTAATGGCGACCAAAAACAAGGTTTTGCATGACAAATGCTTGAGGTCGCAAGAAGAGGCTGGTTCAAAAGGTGGCATTGTCAGAGCTTGTAGAACTAATAATAAATCCCATGGTTGAATAGGTTCTCTAAAAGGTGGCTTCAGATGATTCACACCTTTTAAGAAGGTCTTGCACAATTTGTGGGACATAAGAGAGGAATCTTGGACACCCTCATGAAAATTAGAAATTGCAGCCAAATGAACTCTAATGGTAGAGGCCGATAGACCCGATTGGAAATGTTTGGCCAGATAGTCTAGTATTAATGACACTAGTGCTGAGAAGGGATCCACTTGTTTATCTTTCAGCCAACAGGTAAATCTTTTCCATTTGCTCAGATAAGTAATTCTAGTGGAAGACTTCTGAGATGCAATGAGAATGTCACGTACTGGTAAAGAAAGATCATTCTGCCTGACAATCAAGGGAATTGCAGTAGCCAAGCTGTGAGCTTCAGGCTGTTCAAGTTGGGATGAATCAGGTTCTGTGGATGTGAGATCAACTCTGGGGTTGGATGGAGAATCCATAGTCAATCTAGTAGGTGAGGCCAAAAGATGGGGAACCAAATCTGTCGAGGCCGATATGGAGCTATGAGGATCACCTTGCTCTTCAACCAACGGGCTTTCTTCAAAAACTGGAGAAAGAGGGGGAAAGGGTGGGAATGCGTAAAGAAGACCCGAGGCCAATCGTGGACTAGAGCATCCCTGGATTAGTGTCCCGGAGGGGGAATCAGGGCGAAGTAGTTGCTGCATTTGTAGTTGGTCGGGGATGCAAAGAGGTCGCAGCAAGGACGGCCCCAGCAGTGGAAGATCTCCTCCACTATCAAGGGATTCAGGGACCACTCGTGAGGATGAAGAATGCACCTGCTGAGTCTATCTGCTATCACGTTGGAACTCCCGGGAATGTGCGTTGCTAGAAGAAAACTGTTGGTAGCCATCACCCATTGCCATATTCTCATATGGCCTCTCGACAAAGGGGGTAAGATTTGGTTCCACCTTGTTTGTTGATGTACCACACCACCGCTATGTTGTCTGATTGAATTGCAATTGTCCCAGACGGCAGCAGGGGATGGAATGCTTGCAACACCAGAAGCACCGCCCTCAGCTCTAGAACATTTATATGCAGATGGGCCTCCAGTTCGAACCAAGTGCCTTGGACTGTCTGTCCCTGACATAGCCACCCATCAGGGAGGCGTCCGTGGTCACTGTGGCCTTGGGTTGCTGGGGGAAAAAAGAGCGAGACCATTGTGACAGATTGTGTGTCATCCACCAATTTAAATCCTGTTTGCACCTGTGGGTTACTTGAATCATGGCTGAAAGAGGATGCTGAAAGGGATACCATTGGGTGAGCATTAGCCATTGTAGAAGCCTCATGTGAAACCAGGCCAGGGGGACAATGGTGATGGATGCTGCCATGGAACCCAACAGGTGTAGAACCGGGTGAGCCGTGGATTTCTCCCTTGAAAGGATTGGAATCAGTTGTTGCTTTATCCTTAAAATTCTGTGCTCTGGAATGGCAGCTCTGCAGTTCTTTGTGTCCAAGATAACCCCTATGAATTCTGTTGAATGAGATGGGGTGAGATTGGATTTTTGCCAGTTTATGGTTATGTCTTGCCTTTGTGCAGTGAGGTGAGAGTATGCCAGGGCTTCTTCCAATAGATGTCTGGTGGGGGCGGAAATGAGCCAGTCGTCTAAGTATGGAAACACCTGGAATCCTTGAAGTCGCAAGTGAGCTGTGACAACTGCCATGCACTTTGTGAACACTCTGGGAGATGTAGAGAGTCCAAAGGGCAGTACTCTGAACTGGTAGTGACTGGCTCCCGCATGGAAACGCAGAAATCTTCTTGATGGCCTGTCCACTTTTATGTGGTAGTACGCATCTTGAAGATCTATCGAGCACATCCAATTGTCTTTTTCCAAAAGCGGTAGGATAGACTGTATTGTGATCATCCAGAATATTTGTACTCTCACAAACTTGTTCAATACACTGAGATCCAAAATTGGTCTCCAGTCCCCGGTTTTCTTTGGCACCAAAAATAGTCGAGTAGAAAACGGATCCTATCTGGTCTGGAGGGACTATTTGGATGACTCTCTTTCTTAGCAGCTTTTCTATCTCTAGTGCTGCTTCTTCCCTTTGACTGGGTGGAACGTCGGGAAGATTTTTTGAAGGGACGGGACAAAGATCGAAGGGGATATGATAACCTCTGGTTATCATCCTTTGTACCCAAGAATCAGTGGTGATGGTTAGCCAGGCAGAAGGGTACAAGGAGAAATGTCCCCCAACCACCTTCAAAGGAAAGGAGTTAGGCTGCTCTTCAGGAGCGCTGGTAGGATTGGCCAGGGAAAGAATCCCTGGAACCCTGGTTACATGGACCCCCCTCTGCCCCAAAAGGAGCGTCTTCCCTGAGAGTTTTCCCCTCTGCCTATAGGGGAGAACTCGGCCTGTGTGTCACGAAAAGGACCCTGAGATTTTTTGAACCATATCTTCCCACTCTTTTGGTTTCGGGAGAAAGCACGTTGAGGGGAAGAATAACGGACACCTATGGCAGAAAGGGTCTTACCGTCCTGTTCACATCTGGCCAGTGTGCTTTTAACTTTGGGTCCAAACAACGAGGAGGGCTCAATGGGAGCATTAAAGAAGGAAGCCTTAAAGGGTTCCGCAAAATTGCACAAGCGCATCTATGCGTTTCGTCTTAAGACCGCAGCTGAACCCACTGCTCTAGCTGCTCCTTCTGATGCGTGAGATATCAGTCGAATAGAGGAGTTAGATATTGACTCAATGGTAGCCAGCTGAGAGGCCACTTTGTCACAGACCTCATCAGACACGGCACCAGCCAAGGTTTCGGAGAGCTCAGAAATCAGATCCCTTTGAAGCCTGGTAAAGTGTGCCATATAATTCAGGGACCTAATAGTAAAGGTCACTGATGCAAACGTGCACTTCCCTATCCTGTCCAGGGCCCGGGACTCTTTGTTACGCGGATGGACAGACTGGCTTTCTTCTTCTGCCAGATCCTTTTTTGTTGCAGCCGCCACCACCAAAGCATCCACAGGAAGACCTTTTAATCAATGGGGATCCATAGCAGGAGGGGATAAAATCTTATCTGGTCTCCGGGAAATAGATTTGACGGTGTCAGGAGCCTTCCACGCATGCTGCACGATACACCGGACAAGTTCATCGGCAGGTGAAGTAAACCAGGAGGTAGGGGGCCGGCGCGAAAGGCCTGCAGGAACACAGATTCCTCAGAGGTCGGATTAGAGGACTGCCAGTCATCTCTCTGTTTCAGGATTTCGAGAATATCACCAAAGGATACCTCAGGGGGTGACTGAGGGGATCCTTCCCCCTCATCAAAATCTGTGTCTTCAGTGAGGGACTCCTCTGTGGAGTCCATGTGCTTCCTCTTACAAAAACTTTTCCGGTGAACTTCCTCAGCGGGAGAAGCTGGGGAAGACAGCGGAAAAGGGGATTCCTGTGGGAATATGTCCTGAGGCCCTTGCACCCGGTGTCCACTCAGAGCGACTTGTGAAACCAGTGTACCAGAGGAGGGCGGACGGATAGACAGTCCAGTATTGCCAGCAGCAGTGAAAGCCTTCTCCATCAGCTGAAGAGGAGTGAATGTCTAGGACAGGGGTCACCCCTCCCCTAAGTGGATCAGCCTGCCAACCCAGAGTCCCTGGATGGCTGTGGAGCAGCAAACTATGCGTGTCACACCTGACATCCTGGGTCGTAGCAAAACTTTCCTGCCACGAAGGCAACTGCGGTTCCTTAGTGAGATCCATAAAGGGAACCGCAGAAGGGGAAGACTGTGCTATATCCATGGACTTCAAAGGCAATGAAGGAGGAGAATAAGAAGGGATCTTTGGAGACAAGTGATCACCTCCCAAGGAAGGATAGTTCCTGGGGGGTGGGATACTTCTGGCCAAGAGTACCTGGTCCACAAGATGCAACACATCGTGTTCGGAAAGACTTCTAGTGGACCTCACGGAGACTGACGGAGAAACAGGCCTGTCCACAGAAGAGGCAAACTCGGTGCCCATCTCAACAGTTTGCACCGAGAACAACGGTGCCAAGAGAGACCGGACTATGGGAGTCTGCACCGAAGAAGTCATCGGTGCCGAGGTCATGGTCTGCACCGACACAGGGATCCGTGCCGAAGTGGCTGTCGGTACCGAAGATGGAACCGACAAAACTGGAGTCAACAATAAAGTTGTCGGTTCCGAGGAAGATCTCGATGCTGAAGTGGTCAGGGTCTGCGCCAACTGAACGGTTGGTGCCGATACAGTGGTAACAGTCTGAACCGAGGAGCCCCTCGGTGCCGATATAGTGAAGGCTGCAGGAGAGGATGGAGCTGAGATCACTAATGGAGCCGAAGGCCTCGGTGCCAACGGTCTATGCACTGAAAGCACTGGGGCTGACTGAGTGAGCTCCGGAGCTGAACTTTAGCCTTTTTAGGTTTTGGTTGGCGGGAGTCCCCAGCCGGGAACTAAGGCAAAGATTTAGCCTTGGTAGGAACATCCAAGATTTTCTTATGGGCTCTAGGAGGGGTTGAGGCCTCCGACCCACAAATAGCCTCTGAAAAGGGAGATTTAAGAAGTCCCTTCAGTAACAGCTTGTTTTTCCTTTCCAACAAGGTTCTATTTGAAAAATTCTCACAAATAGTACAGGGCGGATCAACAGACAAATGGGATGCCCGCAAACAATAAACGCACAAAGAGTGTGCATCAGAAGTAGGTAGTTTGTGTCCACAATCAGAACACTGTTTAAACCCCGGGCTACCTTTCTTATCTGCCATAATAGCTAAAAAAGAAAGCAGAAAAGGGTACCAGCAATGGTACAAAATAATACCTTAAGGTATGAGAAAAAAGGGAAGAATTACCAACGATGGTAAGGGGAATTTACCTTGCGGTCTTACCATGAATAACCTCAATTTCAGGTTAATGAGGGCATATGTTAGCAAAAGTCTATTCAGCACAAATGTTCCTATTAGGAACGTTAAACTTCATTATTCATTATTTGAAGAGGTACATAGCTATGTGTGTTTATATTAAGTTAATAGGTTATGGGGGTGTTTTTTTTCTGTGTGTGTGTGTGTGTGTGTGTGTGTGTGTGTGTGTGTGTGTGTGTGTGTGTGTGTGTGTGTGTGTGTGCGTTTTAGAGGGTTTTTCTTAAAAACAAAAAGTCCTGTAAAATGTGACACAGATTCCAAAGTTGATGATAAAAAAACTGTATAAAGGATTAACCTGCCAAACATTAATGGGTGCATGTATCATAAATGCTGGAGTTAGACATTTAAAAAAGCTGCCATGTATAATAAGTGGGAATAATGACTTCTTACCATACCACTTTGCATATATCTTGGAATCTGAATGGACTCACAGGTACAGGCACAGGCAAAAATAATTAATACTTAATTGTATTAAGAAATGCAAAGTACAAACAGAAATGCCACAGGAGACACACTTGGAATGAACTGATCATGTAAATTTGATAAAGAAAGCATTTCGGGATGGATATTCGGCAAAATATCAGGGACACAGGAAAAGAAGAATACTTATATTAAAAGCTAGAGGAGTTCCAGTAGTGATAGAAGAGGTAAAAAAGATAATAATGGCAGATTTGTAGTAATAAGGACTTACTGGCAAGGGATGAGGTTTACACTGGCATCTTATTTATACTCCACCTAAAAATAGAAGTTATGTTCTTACCATAACGTTCCATGTTAGTTGTCTTCTTCTCGCCTTCTTCTTGCTGGATGGGTTCGGAGCCGACCTCGGCTCCGACTCGGCCACTCTAAAAGCTCGAGAGTTGGTTCCACCGGCTCGAGGCTCCCCTTATATCCCACAATGCTAGACGAGAGTTACCTCAGATCTCGTTTGTAAGCTAACCCAGCTTATATCAAAAACAGTATAACTGTGAAACAGAATCCACCTCTAACAGCAGGAAGAAAAGGGTGACCTATATCCTGAAACAAGAAAATATGCATAATAGCATATGACTAAGAAAGAGGTGGTAGAAAGAGAGGTCACGATCACAACTCCTCTAGGTCTGTCCAGGCCAGGGGAAGGAGGGTGGGACGAAGAAGAAGCGAGAAGAAGACAACTAACATGGAACGTTATGGTAAGAACATAACTTCTATATGTTAAGTTGTCTATCTCGCCTTCATTCTTGCTGGATGGGACCGCGTCCTAGCACCTTGTCCCGGTGGCCTAACGGAACAGACTCCTGAGAACAGTGGAACCAAAATTAGCTCTATGCCTAGAAGCTAAATCCAACTTATAATGGGAAATAAAAGTGTGAGGAGTAGCCCAAGTAGCCGCTGCACAAATGGTGTCAATAGGCAGTCTGTCTTGGAAGGCTAGAGAAGTAGCCAAAGCTCTGGTGGAATGGGCTTTAGGTTTATTAGGCAGTTTTGGTGTCTAATCTCATAAACAAGGGTAATCAGAGATGTTAGCCATCTGGATAATGATACCTTTGAAACTGGAAGTCCCTTTCTGCTTTCCGCATAGGAGACAAACAGCTGATCAGATTTTCTGAATAGTTTCGTCCTGTCCAAGTAGTACCTTAATTGACGATGAACATCCAGGTAGTGTAATTTTTGTTCAGACCTATTTGAATACTCCGGGAAAAAGACAGGGAGGTCAATGCATTGGTTTAGATTTGATGTTGAAACCACCTTAGGCAAAAAGGACGGGTTAGTTCGTAAGGAAACTCTGTCCTTATGGAACACAAGGTAAGGAGAACGACAACTGAGTGCTTGAAGTTCTGAAATTCTTCTAGCTGATGTGATAGCCACCAGAAAGAGAGTTTTCCATGATAATAACTTTAAGGAACATGAAGCTGCAGGTTCGAAAGGGGAAAGAATCAAAGAAGCAAGAACTAAATTTAGGTCCCAAGGAGAAGGAGGATTTCTTACAGGAGGTCTGAGAAGAAAAACTCCTTTCAAAAAGGCTTTGCAGAGTTTGTGGGACATTAGGGCAGATTCAGAAATACCCACATGGAAATTAGAAATAGCTGCCAATTGAACCTTAAGAGTAGATGGAGATGAACCTGCATGGAAGAGTTCAGCAAGAAAATCAAGGACTAGTTGGATGGAAGCGGTGAAAGGATCTATGTCCTTTCCTTGTGCCCAATATGAGAAGCGTTTCCACTTACTCAAATAAATCTTTCGAGTGGAAGATTTATGGGAAGCTATCAAAATATCTCTAACAGAGTGAGATAATTGAGGAAGCCTGGCTACGGTTGGAAGTGGAGGAACCAAGCAGTGAGGTTCAGAGAGGGAGGGAGCGATGAAACTGACCCGACTGATGGATCAAAAGATCTGGAACTAGGTCCAGATTCCACGGTCGCTCCAAAAGAAATCGATGTAGAAAGGGGAACCACACTTGTCGAGGCCAGTAAGGAGCAATGAGGATCAATGAGGCCTTCTGAGCGATAGCTTTCTGTATTACTTGAGAGATCAGTGGGAAAGGAGGAAATGCATACAGAAGTCCCGGGCCAAACTTGGACTAGCGTCCCTGATGGGTTGGCCTGGTAAAGGGAATAGAGTGAAGTATTCTCTGCACTTGCTGTTTTGGGGAGTAGCAAAAAGATCGCAGCAAGGCTGACCCCACTTGAGAAATATCTCTCTCACTACAGAGTCTTTCAGAGACCACTCGTGAGGCATGAGAATAGCTCTGCTCAACTTGTCCGCAATGTGATTGGACTTCCGGGGATGTGCGTTGCTATCAGAAAACGCTGAGAAGAAATCGCCCATTGCCACAGTCTGAGTGCTTCTCGACACAGGGGTATGATCTGGTTCCGCCTTGTTTGTTGATGTACCACACTACAGACATATTGTCTGTCTGGATTGCAATCGTTCCCAAGGGAAGAGAGTCTTGAAGGGCTTGCAACGCTAAAGCACTGCTCTCATCTCCAGAACATTTATGTGCAAGTGGCATTCGTTTGGTTGCCATGTGCCCTGGACTGTCCTGCCCTGATAATGCCCCCCACCCGATCAGGAGGCATCCGTTGTCAGAGTAGCAACCGGAGGAGGTGGAACAAATGGTCTCCCCAACAGGAGCTGGGGGGAAGACATCCACCACATGAGATGCTTTTTGCACGCTTGCGTGATCATAATGGTGTGAGACATTGGAAGTTCCTGGTATGACCATTGAGAAAAGAGCATCCACTGAAGGATCCGCATGTGGTATCTGGCCAATGGGAGGAGAGGTATGGCGCTGCCATGATTCCCAACACCTTTAGAACTAACCTGGCTTTGGCTCTGTTGTTGTTGAGAAGAAGTGACACCAATTTTGAATGTCTGATATCCTTTGGTTCGTTAGTGTTGCAGACATGTTTACAGTATCTAAATTTGCCTATGTAGGTAATAGTACGACAAGGTGACAAAACAGACTTTTCGCAATTTATTGAGATACCCAGTTTTTGACAGACGAAAAGTGTAATCTCTGGCCATCAGAAGGAGATGCTTGGTGGGAGCTGTGAGGAGCCAGTCGTCCAAATATGGAAACACCTGGAATCCTTGTCGTCTCAGGTGAGAAGCTACCACTGCCATGCATTTGGTAAACACCGGGGCAGTGGTGAGACCAAAGGGCAGGGCCCTGAATTGAAAATGACTGGTTCCCAGCCTGAAGCGGAGGAATCTTCTGGAGCGTCTGTTCATTTTTATGTGATAGTACGCGTCCTGAAGGTCTATAGAGCACATCCAGTTTCCTTTTCCCAATAGGGGAAGAATGGATTGCAGCGTGACCATCCGAAATCTTGTTTTCTTGACCGATCTGTTCAAGATACTGAGATCCAAAATTGGTCTCCAGTCCCTGTTTTCTTTGGAACTAAAAAGAACCTTGAGTAGATTCCGGATCCTTGTTGGTCTGCTGACACTGGCTGAATAGCTCTTTTTGCAAGCAGTTTTGAAATTTCCAAAGCTGCTATATCCCTTTGAGCGGTGGAACATCTGGAAGGGATTTTTTTGACTGATTTGGAAAACGAAGAAAGGGGATAGAATAACCTTCGGAAATGATGGACTGTACCCATTTGTCTTGTGTCAAGGATAGCCAGGCTTCTGGGTACAGTGACAATCTTCCCCCGACTGCCTCCGAAGATGGGCAGTCGGGCAACACCTCAGGGATGCTGAAAGGGCTTGTCAGGAAAGGCTTCCCGATTGCCCTGGTTCTGCGGACCCCCCCTGCCCCTAGGGCGACGTCTACCATTGTTATTCCCACCTCTGCCTCTGGCAGGAAAACGACTCTGTGCGTCAGGCGAAGTCCCTTGAGATTGTTTACGGAACCACATCTTTCCACCCTTCTGGCCTTTGGGGTAAGGCCTAGAAGGAGTCAAACGGACTCCGACGGCAGAAAGGGTCTTGCCATCAGTCTCGCACCTAGTCAGGGTTTCTTTCACTTGAGGACCAAAAAGAGATGTTCCATCAAAGGGAGTTCGTGAAAGACGCCTTGAAAGGTTCCGCAGTTGCATAGCCGCATCCAGGCGTGCCTACGTAAGGCTACCCCTGTTCCTGCGGCTCTGCTCGCTCCATCGGCCGCATAAGAGAGGAGGCGCATGGAGGAGTTGGAAATGGAATTAAGGATAGCCAGCTGCGTGTTCATTATTTCTTGGAACGCCGCAGCTGTAGGGTCCTTCAACATCTCACTCGCTTCCTTGACCAAGTCCCTTTGAAGACGAGTGAAATGGCACAGGTAATTCAGCGAACGCATGGTAAAAGTCGCTGAGGAGAACATCCGCTTCCGCACCTATCCATGGACCTAGATTCCTTGTTAGGTGGATGGACAGGCACTGAAGGATCAGCCAGTTCCTTCTTTGTGGCGGCAGCTACCACCATAGCATCCACAGAAACTCCTTTTGATAAAAATTGCTTGTCTGATGGAGCTGTGATGAATTTGGAGGGTCTCCTGGGAGTGGGGTCCACTGAATCAGGAGCCGTCCATGCCTTCTTAGCAACCACCTGCATGAGGGGTCAAGGGGGACACCCAGGAGGTGGAAGGACGAGAGCCAAACGCCTCAAGATACACAGATTCGTCCTCTGAAGGGTTGAGGGCTGGCCAATTTCCCCTCTGTTTAAGGATCTCCAGAATGTCTGCAAATGAGACATCTTCAGAAGGGGAACGGGGGAAACCCACAGAATCATCCAGATCTGTGTCCGACGTGATAGACTCAGTTGAGTCAATGTGCTTCCTCTTGCACTTCCTCTTCCGAGGGGCTCTTCTGCCAAATCAGGAGAGGCCTCGAAGAGGATGAAATCCCCAAAGGGGCTCCTGAGGAGCTGGCTCTCTGCGGTCCGGGATGAGGGAGTGAGTCGACTTACCCTGAGGCAGCATAGAGGGAGGGGCTGACGGAGCCGACTGTGGAGTAGAGCCAGGCTCTAACACACTCCGCATGACCTCGAAAGCACCCCTGTCAGGCAGAGCCAGAGGTCCCCGCTCCGAGGAGCTAAGGACCCCTCGGCACCGACAGTGATGGCTCCGAGGCCGATGTCGGAGCCGAACTCACCCCCGAAGCACCGAGAGGGAGAGGGGGGTCGGACAAGGGTCCGATGCCACTCACCCCCTCGGAGCCGACGAGGGAAGTCCGGCGCCGAGATTCCTCCACAGAAGAAAACGGAGCCGACGACGGAGCCGAAGACAATTGTCTCGGCTCCGCAGTGACCACAGTCTCGGTTCCGGCACGACCCGGCTCCGAACTCAAAAGAGTCGAAGGAGGAAAGAGTTGATGGACCGGGGCAGGCACCGACTGATGAGTCGGGCTCTGAAGCATCTGGGCAAGTGCCTCGGACTTAAGTAGTCGACTCACCACCCTCTGAAGGTCATGATCGGAAAGCCTCGATGACCTAGAGGAATGAGACCTTTGACTCCGTTCAGACAGCAGGGGAGATCCTGGAGCCGAATGAACGGAGCCAAGAGAAGGTGACCTAGACCTCTTTCTGGTTGTCGGCTCCGAAGATCTTGTCGGAGCCGACAGGTACCTCGATAACCTCGGCTCCGGCCGGAGCCGAGGAAGCCACAGAAACTGTGGACTGAGTCTTATCGGCTCCAGCCGGAGCCGATAAAGGCAAAGGTTGAACAACCTGAGGTCTCGATGCCTTAGAGGGCTTCCCTGTTGAAACTGACAGGGAATCCTCTGGTTTT